>NW_009624652.1:47014-71952 GCF_000690535.1 Cariama cristata | reverse complement strand
TGAAAGATACTTAAATAATATAGCACAATTAAAAACAGTTTCTTACCAGTAGTGCTGGGATTAAAATGAAATTTTTCTCTAAGAGCATTTCCATTATTTTGACATCTGTTCCTGTCTTACATTATGATGAAAAAAATATCAAAACTTTCTGTGCATATTGTGTAAGTAAAATTTTCAGAAAATACTTTTTTTCTGATCAATTATATAAGCTGTCTTTCAGAGTTTTTGTCACCCAACCTGTAATAACTTCGACAAGGATTTGCCATTGATAGATTTAACAAAAGTGTTAAAAGCCTTGTGAAGCCATTGCAAACAAAAAGCAATACATTTTATAAATTGCTTGTCCAACTGCTAGATATCAACCTGATAAACACAATGTGGAATAAAGTTGTGACATATTCTAGTGGAATAATGACATTTGCAATAGGAACTTGTTAGTGGTTAGGAGTTCTGGCAGTAAAAGTGATGGGAATTCTGTGAATCTTGCCTTTTGTTTTGTCTAAATAGTGAGCTGTATTCCAGTGTCATTTAATTGTAATTCTTTGTTGTAAAGGCTTGAAGTTAAGGAATGTTGAATAGTTTTAAATCATATTTTTCTCCCTAAAACCTAATAAACCCCCTATACTTTCACTTAATTATGATCCTTCTTTTGGTATTAGTGATTGGATAGGTTCAGCTACTTCATTTCTGCCTGAATGTGTTGGAATATTCCTTCTTGTCTGAATATGCTGATTTGGCTCTATGTCAAAGAAACTGGCCAAAGCTGCATGGTTTAGAAATTGTGATTTATTCATTTGCTATCAATAGCAAATACAAATAGTGTACCTCTTCGATATATGTAAAGTTTTGTGCTATCTTTATCATTCCTTTATACAGTTAGCTGCAACTCCCAAAAATTCCAAGGGTCTATCCAAACTCCACATCTATGGTATCTATAAGAAATGTAGTAGGTTGCATTGGTGGGAACACTTAATAGGAAAAATTTTAAGAAATCTGATAAGCTGTCTTGTGGATATTAGAGAACATAAAACCAAAACAAGAGAAAACCACTGAGGCAAACTGCACACTGTGACAGTAACTAATTAAATACCCTGAAGTGTATAGAAGATTCTAAACACTCAGAGCAGAAGTTATATAAATCCTACTTTGTAAGTCAGAAGGTAAGCTTAATAGTGTGTAAATACATAATACTGTTATAACATATAATTTAATCTAAATTGCAGCAGATGATAGAAAATAAAATAATGCAAGAATATTAGTAAAAATGGTAGAATTTGTGCATTTTTCAGAAGAAAATTCTAAGTGTAAATAAAAATATGTAAAAGTAATGTATGGCAAATTGGTTTGGCATATTAATTGTAAAGAAGAATTTGGAAATTAAAAAGTACAATCAAGTGTTTGGGGTTTTTTTAGTTACTAAAAACTCTAATGCTGTAGTGCCTCAAATTAGCTGTTAATGGTTGGAAACTGAATTATGTTACTCCAACATTATCCACGGTATTTCCTTTATCTTTCTCAAACCATTTGGACATTATCAGGGCAACATATTGAACTAGGTAGCTGGTCCACTCTGGTACAGATGTTTCCATATTGCTTTCAAAATGAATAGCAAAGACTTTTAAGATTCCCTTGAATTCTCACTGTGTATTAGTAGTGCACACTATCTCCTGGAGAAATTCTTTATGCTTAATGAGTATACTGTTACTGGTTACAATATACATTTTGAGTTTGGAATAAAGTCCTTTTTTCCATGTAAATATATATTAAATATAAAAATGGAAATTTTCAAAGTGAAAGTTAAGCTCTCTGAAGTTGCTCGGAAATTTAGATACTTTAAATAAGAGTAAATGGATATTGAAACATTTTAAAACATGATCTCTAGCTCTCCAGCTTTAAAATATTTTGGTTAGCTTTTTGACTTCTGTGTTCTGGTAAAAAGCTTTATTAACTGATTGATACTTCAGAAGAACTGAAGCTCATGAAATATAGTTTTGTCCATAAACTGCATTTCCTTGCAACTAAAGATAGATGCATATTGGAAGGTTTATATTCAAGACTGCTTAAATTATTTATTAACTGAGCTTGATCCCTGGCAAGTATGGCTATTATCAGTATTATTTAAATGATTTGAGAGCACTTACTCTCATCACCTTTTGCAGTTTATATTCTGAGATAACGTGAAGATGTAGCCTAATTCACTAATCATCTATTGATTTTGCAATAGTAGAATACTTCCTCTGCACAGCACAGTTTGGTTATTCTTGTAGGATTATAGGAGAAGCCTTGTGAAATATTAAGGCATGCGTATGATAGCATTCAGTGGCCTTTCACTGATGAGTTAAATTTAAAAATAAGCACAGACATCCCCAATATGTATCATTCTGTTCTGTTTTGGTGGATCTTTTTTTTTTTTTTTTTTTACAAGACTACTAGGCATACCAGTTTTTAGTGAATGACTGAAATAAACAAAAATATTTTGGCATCTGTTACTGCACTCTGTGCCTTTCATTGAACTTCCAGAAACACGATGACTACAAGCTGAGACAAAGCAAATGTAGAAATCTATGAAATATCTGTGATAGGCAAGTGCAGTCATTTCACTACAAACCTTTTAAACATGGAAAAGTCAACAAAAACCCCATTTTAGAAAAAAAACCAAGTATATGGCAACTGTGTAGCATTGTTTTTGAATGCTCAATTAGACATCAACATCTTGCAGAGGCAGTTTCAAAAGGTTACTCAGGAAATGGTGGAAATCACCCATCATCTCTCATTAGTACTTAATGAGAGATGTTTTTCCAGACAGTTGCCTGGTGTTACAAGAGTTATGCAAGCTTGAAGCAGTTCCAAAGTCTATTTGTGCAGGTGGGTGATTAGAGGGAATAAAAAGTTGATAATAGTTATACCCAACTCTCGTGGATGATGCAGAAACAACCAAGCAGACCCTCTGCTGCCACTGGAATGCACTTCACTGGTAATTAATTCCAAACACAATCCTGAAATAGCTGCCACATCCGAGACTGGGCTAGTTATAGCTTCAAGTGCTTTCAACAAGACGGTTGCAGATATATATTTACAGTCCTACTCAGAACAATGGTTATTCAGGCTTAAGTGTGTGGGAAACAAAACAAATTCAAAAGAGCAAATTCAAACAGTTTACTCCAACTGTTCTCTCTGTGCAGTCAGTGTAGCTACCTACTGATTCTATTATTCAGTATTCCATCTGCTCTTTTGAAATGTCTCTTGTAATGTTCATTCCTTGAAACCCTGAAATACATGATTGTATTTCTTATCTGTAGTTCCTAGATTTATGCCATGTTGAATAATCACTTAGGAGAGATTTTCTTTGGGGATTTAGTCAAGTTGAAACAATTTTAAAGCTGAATCCTGTACTATGGAAAATTGCCTAGTCCCTCAATTTGGGCTACTATATAACATGACTGTTTTTGTTATCTGCCTGACAAAACAGTAGATTTTCTAATTTTTTTCCTGGATTTCTCTATGAACTGTAGCCTAGCTTAATTGCTGTGAATATTTGCAATGGGTCCACACCTTACAGGAGACATCACATTTTTATCACACATGCTATCCAAGGAATCTTATTACACAGCAGCTCTGCATCAAATCAAGGCAATCCTTACTATTTTGTGACCTAGTCTGCTCAATTTTGAGTCTTCATTTCTTTCTTCCTACTTGTTCGCTTGGGCTCCTGCCTTATAAATTTACTGCTGGTGGAATCCAGCAGCTTAGATTGACCCACAATGAATGAACTGAGCCTAAGTAATGCTGTTTCCATACAAAATGTTCAGATATATTGTTTTAAAAGTTGCACTGAATTCTGTCTATGGGTATGTTTTAGTGTAACGGGGTGATTCTCCTTGCTCTGCCTTAGAAAGGGTTAATTGTGTTTTAATGAGCCCTCTGTAAACTGTGCCCAAATTCTCTTTACCATGAGGAACAGGATTCAGATGATCCTTCCTGTGGGCCTGGGTCTGTCTCTCACTTTTAGATGAAGCTCAGCAACAGTAGAAAAAATCCCTGAGGCATAACCTGGGCAAATTTCTCATTCTTTTCCTCAGCATGAGGATATCAGCTTATCCCTGATAAAACTTCCATGTCTTTGATTATCCCTTGAATCAGAAAATACTGGTTCATCTATCACTCCAGTGTGGTTATAAGTGGCAAGTCTTCTTTCATTCCAGCTACGAAGCTTTTTAAAGGACTAGATGATCATTCCCCTGTTACTGAAGAGCACTAAAATCTAGTTCCTATAGTACCATCTATGATGGAACCTACACTAACCTGTTCATTTCCTTGCCAGTCAATGAAATTAGCCCTTCTGATGGCCGTGACCTCTGCAAGGAGATGTATGTAGATTCAGTCACTGGTGACTGATCCTCCAGAAATAGTACTATTTCCATATTATCTCCTTTTGTACTCTTCCAAGATTTCTATTGTGGTTGTGATTGATTTCTGTCTGAGACAGATGATTAGCATTGCCATGTTCTTTTCAGAGCTTTGTGCCTCCATATAACACATTTGATGTTAAGAGGACGTATAACATATTCAAACAAAGACATTCCAACTTTTTTTTTTCTAAAGACAGATCCAAAACAATAGAAATTGCAAGGCTGGATAAGTATTCCTGTGCCATTTTCTAATAGTCTAGCAATTTGAGTCTGCTATAACTGATCAAACTTAGGTCTGTCTTGATACCACACTAAAAAGCGGTTTGATCCCAGATAACTCCAAGCCATCTGGAGCTTTGTTCACATTTTTGCATTATCCTGATCGTGCAGTGTCCAAAACAGATGCAGGGAATTGGGCTAGCTTCAAGTAGTTTGAAACATTGCATGAAATCTTCCACACTGAGCAGAGCTTGAGGAATAGAAGGAATTTATTTACTAGTAATAGGGTACCTTTGAAGTTGTTGTCTTTATATGTGTGCAGGTGTATCTTCATATATTTATGCATATGTACATATGTGCACATTCATTTTCAACCCTTCGTTTTCTTTCTCCTGGAGTTGCAGTGTACAAATGTACCCAGGCCCTGAGGTTATAGTATAAAGCTGTACAAGGTCATAATGATTAGGCTTTGTGTTTTAAGTCTAGTATTATATTTTCAGAGGTTTTAGAATTTAGCGCATGTATTTACACACACCATTAGATGTGTAGCGTATAATCTAGTTCTAGATTATTACTAGCCCATATCTCTAAAGTTAAATATACATTTCCTCCTTTCTTATAGCAAATTATAAATCTGAGCATATAGTATTTAAGTGACTCCACAAATAATTGGAATGTGGAAATAAAATAGGCTGAATATGCATTTGCATTTTGGTTCAGAGCACTGAATGTGAATTTGAAGTAAGTCATTGTTCCCAGTTACTATTCATTGCTTCAGTCACAGGCTGGTTTTGGAGCACATAAAACAGACTCTTTTTTGATCTGAAGCTCCGTTCCAGGTGGGCACCAAAAGTATAGGGTCGTTCCTGAAGCTGTGAGGTACATGTATGGTGGGGGTGTTTGGTAGAATAAATAAGAGGTTATATAGTGCTAAAAATTCAGACCCACATATAGTCTAAATGGAATATCATGAGGATCAGCTCCTTTGATCTGCTGATCTGTTGTCATTACACTAAATTGTAGAACTAACTGATGTAATATTTAATACAGACATAACTGTAGATTTTGAAAAGGATGCTAGCATGTTTGTCTATTTAAAATGGAAAACTACAGATTAACCATGTGTTCCATTGTGAAGAATTATTTCTGAGGTGAAATCTAATTATAACTATATTTCTGGAATATGGCCTGACTTTTAGCTTTTGATATTTTGCTTGCTGAGATGTGGTAGGAAGTGTTCTGGTATCTGCCTGATAGTAAATATCGTGGCATTACATACATATAGTGACTTTTCTTTGAGTACATTATGAGAAAAAATATCTATTAGGAAAGTTCCAGTAAGCAGTTTGTCCTCACAGTACATGGATAGTGGGATGAAAATTTTGATGAAACACTTATTGAACTGTGGTGGTATGATCTATTACTATCCATAAGGGCATTTTTCTGTATGCAGCGTACCCTATGAAAGAATACAATCATCCACTAACTGACTACTGATGTCACACTGCACAGTAAAAGGCAGTTCCCAGTGCATGATTTTTTTATAGTTTCAGTTAAACATTAAATATTTTTATGTTTTTGTCTGACATCTTAGTAGAAGATAGCAGTAAAAGGACACCATAGCTTCGTCTTAACACTATACTAAAAGAAGACATACTTCCATTTTGCTCTCGCCAGACTCAAATCTGAGGGATCCTTGAAAGTGTAAAGCAGTCATGATAACCATGAATAGGAGCTCCTTCCATTCACCTCTTTTATGGACCTCCTGTTATCCTGTACACTTCAGAAAAAAATTACTATAATTTTTTTACAATGATGGTATAAATAAATCAAGTATCATTTTCACAAAGATCTTTTGGAAACAACCATTACCATTTTTAAGAGTGTGAGTTGGGATTCATCCCTCATAATTTTAAGACCTTGATTCAGTTGCCTATACATATCTGTCTGTTGATGTTTGAAATCCTTTTGGGTGTCCCAAGGTGATGCTTTAGAAAGGCAGTGAAATTCCATAGTTCCTGCAAGCCCCTTGCAGATGCCTTGAATTTCCTTGGACCACCAAGATGGTGTTAGTTAATGGTGCTTAGGCAGTTGAATATCACCCTATTTGTCTACAATAGAAGTGTCTGAGCTAGCTATCTAGACTTTGTTTAAAGCTAATGTATATCTTAGTATAATCACTGAAGTCTGGGGCTTGTTCCTCTGACCTAATATTTCTTCAGGGTAATATATCTAAATATAGAATATATTCTAAATTCTAATTGATACTGTTTTAACAGGTTTCCATTGACCTAAAGAGGAGTTTAGCATGCTCACTGAAATGTAGCTGTATTTAGAGAAATCCCACCTTGCAGGTCTGAAGATCAGTTTCTGAATCGTACAGGACTGAGAAAAAATTAATGCCATTTCTTTGGATAGCAGTTTAGTTACTAGCATATGAATGCAGAAGTTTAACTTTAGGCCCTGGAATTTGATTCCAAAAATCAGTCTTATTAGAAAGTCACATATAACACATTACATAATGTCGTTTTCATTTTATTCAGAAATCTGTTTTGTACCGAAAGACTGCATTGCGAATGAATCACTGAGTACTTAGAGTGTCAGTGATAGTATAACAAACTTTTCTTCCTATGAAAGGATTGGTTATGACGTTAATTCTTATATAATATTTTTCATGTGACATGAGGTTAGTGTACATTCATAGTTAAACATTTTATGAACAAGATAACTATGCTCATATCAGTTAGGCTTCAATAACATTAAATTGGATAACAGATAAAACTGAACACTATGCACAAAAAGCACCTCTTTTTTTTCACAATTGTATTATATATGACAGTGTGATGAAAAATAGATTTTGTGAGGTGTTTGTCTTGCTGCTTCCTTCCTCTCTTACTGTTCTCATAAAAAGGTGCTGTAAAAAATAAACATTTCCCATATGAAATGACTTAAAAACTCTTAAGTTTGTAAATAAAAAAACCCACTATGTTAATTAGTTCTTATTCAATGTTATTCAATTTCTTTTTATCATTTTCCTGTAAGAATATATAAAATAACTGTTGGTGAAATATGGAATAACTGGAATAGATCAGTAAAAAGCTAATCTGGATTTCTGTATTTGGTGGAGTTGATTCAATATTAGTAGGTTTTAGTGTAACTGAAATCAAGCTACCTGTCTGTAATCAAAGGGTGTATCTCTAATTTAAATAATGCTAGTTTGGCTTAACAGTAGCATTTTTTTAAATCGTGGTGGGAATAACCTGACCCTCAACTTCCAAGCAATGATGTCATCATTTGTAATTATAGTCTTCTGATGCATAAGGAAAAATCTAATATGCACAGGCAAGTTGTATGAAGCATTAGTGTGACCATTGCTGTAAATACTGTCTGCTTCTACTGTAAATATTTCAAAAATTGGGAAAAGGAACTAATAGAATTGTAAGAGGCATTAAGATTTGGAAATTAAGATGTGGAAACCTGTCTAATCTTGTGAGAAATTTAAGAATCATCTTTTTTCATATGTCTGTGAGATGGTTAGTGGTAAATGTGATCGTGATGGCATTGTAACGCTTTCTGTCACTTAAAACCTTGTATGCTGAGCCGATCAATCAACCAACCAACAAAGCAAATCAGTAAGATTTGGCAGGATGTAAATCAGCATAGTTATTTTTATAGTCCCCACTAGATGAGTCCAGATAATTCAAAACCTGAGTTTACGTAACCTTTTAAAAAATTATTTTGGTTATTCTGGACATAGAAAACATAACATAGTATATTCTCTTTATCCTATCCTATTGTATTTCCTTTTCCCTGAAACAAAGGAAATGGAGGACTCAAAGTCATCAGTAACCATTTTTAAAAATCAGAATAAGCTCCGATTGCATAATCCTTGTGTCAGTTTCTCATGTATGATGGAGGCAGGAAGGAATATTGTTAGGGCATGCTGCGGTTCAGTAGTTTTTAGCTGCCAGATGATCCCTGGAGCCTGGTGTTATCTGACTTGTACAGAAACATCTCTTAGCTTATTGCAAGCCAGGAACCAGAAGACAATGGCAGCCATAAACACTTCCCTGTTGACCCCATCTATAGCACCTTTCAGAAACTCAGCACAAGAGCTAATCTTTCCTAGGTAAATTTGGTAGGTTCTCAAGTTTCCAAGTTCTTGTTGCCATGAAATGTTCCACTGAAACTTACAGTATTACTATCATGGTTACTTAAAAGAAGGGGAAAAAAAGTTTGCTTTAGTTTTGTTGCTAGAGAAAGAGAAAAGAAAATGAAAACATAATTATTACATCATTTAGTTACAAAAGAAAATATATTAAAATGTATTCTTAATGAAACTACTATATATATAAACAGAGATATTGCCCAAATTGGTTGTAGGAACTAATTTGATGGTGATATTCTCTCTTTGATGGAGCAGACACAGGTAGTAAATCATTATTGGTTGCCTAATGGGAAGATCCTACTGTGAAAATAAACAGCTGTCCAGAAATTGTTTACAAGAAACCATTACATGTCAGACACTTTATTCCCTTGAGAAAGGAGTGAAGGTATGAAATACTGAGCAGCTGGATTTTTTCTGGGATGTTTATTTCAAAGAAAAATATTTGGATTTTTTTTTTTTTTTGCAAAGCCTTATTTTTAGATTTTAAAAGCATGAACCTTTTTTATATTACCACTTCATTTTGCTTGGAAGGAAAGACTGTAGCTACTCTCTTTTGAGATTGCTGCATATTATTTATGTTCCTGAATGGCGTATAGTTGTATGCAAACACTGTAGCTGGAGAAGTTTTTTTCTGTCCTATCTAGTGGGGCATATAACAGCCCTGCCTCCCCTCGTGAATATCTTCCAATAAATTTTCGTTCCAAGAATGTCACTTCCAGCCAGTTCGATGCTTCTCAGGTGAGACTGTATCTAGACGCAAAACCTAGTCTTCAGCAACCTGTCATTGACTAGGGACAACAAGAAGTCTTTCCTGTGGAAAGACCAAAATCTTACTCATATAACTTGACCCATCTGTTACCCTCTTCTGTATATTTAAAGTGTGGGTAAACTAAGCTGAGGTGGTTATCGACAAGGCCTTGAAACAGAATGAAATGGTGGGCAGAAAGCTGTATTCGTTACCATCAGCACCAATCTGTATTTCTAACCATCTGTCCTCTGAGTGATGCATCTTTGAGATACTTCTGCACCTGCAAGAGTTTCTAATTTCACTCACAAGACTTTCATGTGCGAAATTGCTGAAGGGCTGCTGTGCTTAAGCATAGCCACACAGCGAAAGAACAGCGACAGAAACACGGCAACTGCTGAAGTACTGGGGAGTTTGTGTTCTTTATAGGTTTAGCTGTTTAGCAGAGACAATCATTCTGTTTGTTTCTCACACCAGTACATGAGTAAGTGCACTAAGTACACTTGCTAGACTCGCGTGGAATATTTCTCACTCTAGAAGTTATTTCTTAGCTTCCTAGATAGTACCTCTATTACCACATGTCTCAGCAGCCGTATAGTCCCTTATTTGGTATCTCCACAAACATTGCAGGGCTCTCTCGAAACAAGTCTCTGATTCCTCAGTCAGGAGAGGTTCATTGATAATTACCTATTGATGAGTCTTCCCATAGAATGAAAGAAGATGATATTTCATATTCTGGAGCAAAAGAGGATGAGACTTCCAGCTCAATTAAGATGCTCCTAACACTCATATTTAGTGTTCATCCTCACCATGAGATTTCCAAAGAGTATGCAAGGCCTTGGTGGAGTGTCTTCTTGTAAAATCCCTGTGCCTCCTTTGATGAGCTAGGCTTTCAAACCACAGGATATGCATTCACACGCTGCATGTGAACAGCTTTACAGTTAGATACCAGGTCAGACAGAAAAGCATAAGAGAGACTTAGGGCTTTCTGGAATGCCATCTAAGTTCTTCCATGTCAGTGATGTTATTATGAGCATTCACCTTTCTAAGCCTGTGTAAAAATTCATTTGATTCATCATGTTAACGTGCATGTATTACCTTCTGAATTAAATTAATTGAGATCCAAGATTTCTGTGCACACTTGTGATGATTCAGTAAGAGCCCTTCTATGTGTTAAGACTGCATACCTAAAGGACTGGCAGTTTTGATGCGATACTTTTCAAAAAATTTAGAATTGCCTGTTTCTGTGACAGGGTGGGTTCACTCTGACAGATGTCAGGTAACAATTGAGGTTATCTAATGGATGTCTGCTAAACTGCCACCTGTACGTTCCCTTATGCTTTCATTAAGTGTAACAGGGTTGCTGAAACATTCCAACCTGGTATTTGCTTTAGAAGAACAGTTTGTTGTTCTGTATTTGACTAGAAATTTTAAGACTTCATCCAGATATGTAGTGTTTCTGCAGGGAGTATTGTTAGAATCATCCATGCTATGAAAGTGTAAGTTGGAAGGCCATAAAGTTTACATTTTTGCAATTATTCCTCCTTATTCTACATTAGCTACATTAATGTAACTGGGTATTTCCTTCCCATTGATATCTCTATTACATTTCCAAGAATTCTTTCAGGTCAGTAGGACTGAGAAGGAGAAGCTTCTGTCATTGCTTTCATGGAGGCATTTGTGACTTCTGCAGATGAAGAGCTTCCTACAGAAGCTGGTTAGGCAAAAATTCTCCAGCTTACAGCACTGGAGCTGTTTCTGTTTATTTGGAGTTTGGGTTTTTCTGAAGTGGATTTGCCCACAGAGTGAAAGCATGTATTGGAGATCCAGCTCAATTACAAATAAATAGGCTTTCTTCTGTGAACTCTGCAGGCTGCCGGATGAGGCCCACAGACATGGGATTTGAATGTAATCATTGTCTTAATGCAGAGCTGCAGGTGTTATAGCACATTTAGGAACATGGAGCACATGTCTTTGTGACCCACAAAGAGAAGTACTCTTTAAATTCACAGACACTGTAAAGACCACCATAACCATGCACAGGCAATGGCATTTTCCCCAGAATCTGAATTAAAGCATTTCTTTAATAATACAATTCAAAAGGAATGAAGTAATGTGGAGCTTTCGGCCTCCTGCTATGTCATTCTGGTGCTTGCTTGCCATCACAGCTGGGAAGTTATGCCTTATTTCATAGTACTCTCTATTCTCTGACCTGATTTTCACTAACTTTACTTTACATTGTTCAAACAGCATTTAGAGAAGATAAGGATGATATTTTAAGTCCCTTTAATGGTCCTTCACAGTGCCATAAAATGGTGACAGCATCACAAAATAGGTCTGAACAGCAGTTTCCCATGTACCTGCAGGTATACAGACATTTTTAAGCTAGCTGTAAGTTACCTAGCTGAGCTACTGCTACAAAGGTAGATGCCGCAGTACAGAGCTCTATGGAGGATGCAAATTTCATCTGAGAAGCTGAGTATATTTTCATGTAATTAATCCTTGCTGATCAGTTATGTTGCTCACAGTGTTCAGGAAAGTTGTCAGTGACAGCTAATATCATGCTCTAAGTCGAATATGTGTTTATATAACTTGTTGAACTGGGTCATATGTGTTAGGATTTTTCCAGAATGAGATATGAGTTGCATTGTAAAGCTGCCTTTCAGATCATCCCTGTTACAGTGATAGGACTTGGATTCACAATCGTAATTCAGGGTAACGAAAGTAAATTATTCGTGTTTGGTTTGTACCTCATTTTGTTTAGGTATTAAAAGAGTGCTATATCCTGCCTTAACATAGAATGAATGTATGAGCTGACAAAGTAAGTGCAGGTATGCAATATATTCCTTACCAAATACATTGAAATGAGAATAGGTTTTGTAAGTTGAAACAGTGTTCTAAGTAGCATTCTGTTTTCAAAATAATTTTTTATTTTAAAATGTATGAAGTATTTGTAAGTTCACATAAATGCTATTTTTATTCACAGATAATGCACCTCAGGTAGCAATTACCACACCAGGATCTGGTAACCATAGAAACAGCTCTACAGGCCCAACACCTGACTGCTCTCCTCCATCACCAGATACTGCACTTAAAAACATAGTGAAAGTTATACGTCCTCAGGTAGGTGATCACCATACGCATCTTCTTATTAGTTGTATGTTTCCTTTTAAAAGCAGGCTATGATGCATGTATTCTAAGAGGATGTTATCACTATACACATTTGAACAAGGCAAAGACAGATAACCAGAACACAAAATATTATTTGTATTTAGGAAGCAAACTTGATAGCAGGAGAAGATAAAATATTTTATGAATGAACCCAACAATGTACAGAGAGTTATCAGTACATTTTTCTTATAGCACTAATGATGAATGAAGTCTTTATGTAATATTTTGTATTTTTTATGTACTATTAGTTTTCTTCCAAGTTTATGTTCTGTTTTTATAAGTATTAAATCCCTGTTACTTTTTCAAGTCCTTTTTTTTTTTCCTCTTTCATGGTATGTCTTATACTTTCTTTAGTTTAGCTTCATATAGTATTGCTTCGCGACTTTCATGCTTCCTAACTATATGTATTTCTAATAGTGTTTGGTAAACAAGATGCTTAATGCAAGGAAAACTTGAGTGTCTCTTGTAAATCTTTAAGGAGTACAGCCTTTTAAAATTAAAGCTTTAGAATAAATAAATTTTAGAACTTGATTCAGTAGTATAGAGATAATCAGCATAGAACAGTTTATTTTAGAATCACAGGATCATAGGAAACCTAGGTCAGAAGAAACCATAGGGGATTATCTAGTTCCCCACTTAAAAAGGCATGACATTAGGTGTGTCAAAGCTAGCTGGAACAACTACACGCTGAATTGACTAATTGTGAAACTTCTTTGGTGTGAACCGAAAGAACTTCTCTTCTTCTCCTACCAATCATTGGGTTCAGATGCAGCCATCTGTTCTTCATTGCTGAGCTGATCTCTACAACTGAGCCACTTCAATGCTAGTGGATGCAGGCTTTGTATCATCAGTATGTTGCTGGCATTTGATTTACTTGAGAAGTAAGCTGATGAATACATGATATTTTGGAAAGAATTATATAAGACAGATTGTTTTGGTGCCGCACAAGTGTGTTACAGTGATGGAGGTGGATATTCCTTTCAGTACTCATTGGAGCACACAGTTCAGAAGGTCTTGCAGAATTAAATGTACTTACTAGTTGCACCTGCCATTTCTTTGTAGGAGCCATTTGTTTCCTACAGCTGACACTGTCAATGCACAGTAATTCTACTGACTGGCTGGTGCAGACCCTCCCTCTTTGACACCACAGTAGTTTGGGTTCCACATCATGGTTTAAATCTAGATTGCAGGGGGTCTAAAATAACAGCTTCTTCTCCTTTTCTCTTTTTATAATTGTTTCTTGTTTTGCTTGTTCCTGTAGTCTCTCTGTCCCTCCCACCCTACATCAGTAGAGTACTGAAATGCCTCCTTCTCTCTAAGCTGTTTTTTATAGTAGGCGGCAAGCAAACAGAAAGGTATTGGAATATTGTTAGAACAAGCTGTTGTGTGATAGCTTATTGAAAATAGCATTTAAAAAGCTGTTTCCATCATGATATTGCCAACAGATGGACCCAGAACATTGAATGGTGATGTTCTCCTGCTAGTTAACTCTGAATGGATTCAGCAGATTCTGGGGAGCTATTTTCAAATTTAAATCATACCATTTACTCACTCCCAGTATTCTCACCATTCTGCAGTACAAAAGCTAGCCGTGTGATATATATGGTCAGAACTTTACCACATTTGCTAAAATGTCTCTCATGTGGCCCTACATGTGGCATACTTCCTATGCAGAAAAAAACAGCAGAAAGGCACATGTAGGGTAGTGCTTAATGTATGTTGTAAATCTGTGCACTAATACACAAGAAGTTGGACACACTATAGCATTCAGATTCCATTATGCTTCTCCTTTCTTGATGTGTTTTATGCACATTCCTTCAGCATTTTTCCTTTTCTTTGTTTTTGTTGCTTACCTAATCACCTCCCCCCAAGATCTCAACCCAAGAATTTAGACAAAGAAGTTGCAGATATTTGCAATGTGATGTTTGCAAACCATTAGTGTTAATTCTGCCTGCATATTTAATTCCTTTATTCCATGCCTGCTGCATTCAATTACACGGCAAGCTCTCTGAAAGTTAACACAATGGGATTCTATTCTTGACTGACCTTTCACCACTTATGTAAAACTAATGAGTAATGTTACACAATGCATGCAAAATAATTAAATTTCTGTTGTCTGCCAGGGCCTCTTTGCACGTTTCTAGCAAAATAAACAGATTTTAAACAGATCTAAAACAGGGGTCATGTAAATTTCCAAAACAGCTGTCACTCCTTTCCCGTTTTCATACGTCTTGTGCATCCAGCACAGGAAGGTGACAGTGAAAGTCAGAATGGGAAACTCCTCAGCAGCTATTTTTGCACTAGACAGGCTTTGGTAGCTTGGATGAAACCGTCAGGGAAGTCTAACCTTTCAACTCATGTTGTTATTTTAATTTATAGCCTTTTCTTTCCTGGAGGGTTGTGCATATAACAGTTTACCTGCAGTGAGGAGAAACACTGTGTTTCTGTGCAAGCAGCAGCAGAGGGGACCAAAGATTCCTTCCTCCCTCCCACCAGTCTGGTGAAGGCAGGCAGTGGCAGACTGGAAAAAGAGAAACCCGGTGAGCTGAGTTTGAAGGCAGAGGTGGGGGTCATTCTGCCTCTTGTTTTCTTTGCCCTTTTCTTCCTAAGATTGCGTGCCAGCTCACATGATAGCCGTGCGTATACATGCTTCAGCACGTGACAGATTTTTGAAGACGTTTGTATGAATGTGAGGTTTAGCACAGCACAGTGGCCTCTCCTTTCTCCTGTTCCAGACCCTCACGTACCAAATGCAGCTGGTGGGGGACCCTGTCAGCCACGCCTGCTACATGGGGTCCCTGAAGAGAAGGGAGGCTGTGATGCTGCTGCACTGCCAGCCCATGGAGTGAAAGTACCACAGCTGGGAAGTGTGAGACAGGAACGACGTCATACATAAAGTGTGAATCATGAGGGGTCTGGGTCATGGATGGTTAACGGAGTCTTCAGTGTGCACTCAAAACTTGTTTTGTCTTTTTCCTTCTAGTTGTGTCCTAACCTGGCCCTAATTACTCCTCTTCTTATATTAAAAACATGCTGTCAGAAAACCTGGCTGGAAATTTCTATTTTCCCCTAACCTTTCACTCACTTTTCTTTCTTCAATTAATTATGATGAATTTTGAGGTGAGAAACCTGAAGTTTGTTGTGACCCTACCACTTGTCCCTTATGAGACCCCAATGCTCTCTAAAATCTATCTAAAACTCTCTTTGGATGTGTCTCAACCGTTGAACTCAGTGTACTGTTACTAAAGCTGAAGCCTATTTTAACTGAAATGGTGTATCTCCCTGGCACAGTGCAGCACTCTCGAGAGATACTAACTCAGATCTCAGAAGCAGTGTTAAGTTCAGTGCCACAGTGCCACCCACCTCTACTACTTCCAGTCCTGAAACTAGCACACTTAACAGTAAATCAGAGATCTGGGTGCTCTTTCGTCTGTGCACCTTAGTTACGGCTTGTACCTGTGACCTAGCATTTTGCAAATACGTGTCTTGTTTTCAAATTTTCACAGGGTCAGTCTCTGAAAAAGGGGATTTGTTGAAACGTTACATGTATGCAGCTAAGAAACAAATAGAATTTAGTTCAGGGTTTGAATCACTTGATCATTTTTTTCTGGATTGTCCAGACAAGTCTTAGTAAGTTTTGAATTAATGAATTGCTAATTAATGAAGACTTTGAGAAAGTAATACAATTTCAAGTTAAAGACTTATGCCTCTGTGAAGTATACTAACTGCACATGGGAGAAAAAAAGAGACGTGGTAGGAGACCAATTAGGTTAATGAGTTAACTAAAGTCCTCTGAAATTTTAGGCTCTCTTTCAAGTTTTAACTTAGTTACGTTAGTAAATATATATAAAATATAACTTAACCTTATCAGACTGGAATTTTAGAAAGTGGCAGTATAATTGAGCTCATTCTACCACAGTTCTTATAGCTCTTGGTCTGGATGAAGCCTGAACAAAATTGGGCTGCGGTGACGCTTCATGTATTTTTTGTATTAACCACTCAATTTAATAAAACTCTCCTTACTTATTTGTTTGTTCAGCTCCATTTGAACGAGTAAACTAAATACATAGAGGGGGAAAGAGCACCTTTTTTCCTAAGAGACTGTTTCTTTTGCCAGTGCTATTCACTTGTGGTTCATTGGCCAGTTCTTATAAAACTTAATTCTGACTTCTGACCTTTGAAATTCTGTATTAAATGTAATCCAGCATTTGCATATTCTTATCTTTCTAAGATATGTTTCAAATGGCTTACTGTAGGTACAACTTTTGATGTCTAAATGTAGATTGTTTAAAAGTGACTTGATTTTATCTATCATGAATTAGTATTTTCCCCATTTTATTGGATAATCCAACTCCCTAAGAGTGTTGTTTCCATGATATAAAGAGGGCTTCTGGTAGTAATACAAAGGAACAGAGAATTTCAGTGTTTCTGATATAATGAAATTTCATCATCTCATTCTTGCTGGTTTTATTGCTAAGATCTGCAATAATCTATTAATTATAACATTTTTTTTTCTTGTGGGTTTAGAGGTACCGTCTTTACATTAGTAATAATTCTTTCTATTTATCTTTTTTAACCTCTTCAAACAAAGTTACAGTTGCCTGTATGGTTCATTGTTCCTCTAGCTAAGACATCCAGCAATATAATAGAAGATAATAGCTTAAATGTTAGAGGACAAAAGAAATTTTGTGATTTTTCTGCAGGTGGTAATAGAATCCTGCAGAACATCTGTAGGCTCTGATAGACCTATCCCACTTGTCTGGGCTACCAGGTGTGCCTTGGCTAATGTACAACTATTATGTGCATGCACAGGGAGCCTGGCGTACCTATGTAAATGTAGTTCATCTAGGCATAGAGAAAGACAGACACCATGATATTCCACTCCCTATAGCAACCTGGACGTGAATGGACAGAGCAACCATAGGAGATTTGTGCTCCAGAGCCTCTCCAGTTGACCTAAAAAGTGACAGTAATTTACATTCAAGGAAATTGTATCTCATCCTTTTTCAGTTGGGTGCAGGAATTACTTTGAACAAAAACAAACAACAAAAATCATCTTAGAGGCAGCTCTGGAAAAATCACAGTTCCAGAAAATAAATTTTCGGAACTAATTGTTCCATGAACAGGATTTTCAAGTGGATTAGTATCATGGTTTCCCCATGGTTAAATAACTCTGGTTCCTCCCCTATGCCAACACCCTACTGCAGTACCCTTAGTTCTTCCCAATGAAATGCATCCATTGTCACACCTAGCTTGAGTACGCACATGCCTGTCTCTGCAAACGTAGTGAAATCACCACTACAGGCTGTTGCACCAGTGCACAAATGCATATTTATATGCATATACAAGAACTTTGTGATGCATCTACTGAACTTGTTTTGCAACACAAAAAATCTGCTTTGTTACATTTTATCATAAAAAGGAGGGCTGGAGAACACAGTTATGCAATAAATTCTCACCACTCAGTTTCTGAATGAGATCACAGGACAGCTGAGGTGTAAGGACCTTCTTTCTCCTATGAACCGCTTTTGCTGCTCAGCCCAAGTTACAACATGCTCAGTCAGGCAGGGAATAACCAGGAAAATCACCATGGAGAAATACTGTGCAGGCACAATATGCTTCCTGTTTGGGTGCACACTTGTTTTCTGGTATGTTTTGGTGCTGGACTTTGTGCAACCATGTGCAGCATCCATGCTTAACACAAGAGGCAAATAAGACTGAAAAAATACTTTACTGAGAGTTACGATTTTGTGGGGGATCAAACTCATCATCTCCAAGGTAAAAGCCACTCCTATGTACATGATTTATGAAGTTCTGGAAGGTACTGAGCATTTGAAAGGTGCTGAGGATTCCCCAAACCCGCTGAAGTAAAGATGTATTCTGTGGTCCACAGATGGGCAGATTTAGCCCTCGTCATTAGCATGCCTGGTCTGGGGATTTCTCCTGGGTTGTGTGGTGTTTCCAAGGCTGCACACATCCTTTGGAGCTGTAAGCACTTTAAGGTAGTTGGCAGCACTCAGAGACCTTGATTCTAGGTATGGAAATATACTTCAGAAAATTCTCCATATATTTTTGTTTGTAAATCTTTAAAGTGTCTATGCAAATCTGCTGCACACAGTTTGATATCTTCTCATTCTAATGATGTTGAAATTAATAAACAAAGAAACAAACAGATAAATAAAGTTCCTAAATAGCCCTTAAAAAAAAAGGAAAACAAAGAAGTGAAAGATATACTGTCAATGCCACTAAGGTTTGATTAGCAATTTATCTATGTGTGACTGAAAACAGGACAGACATTATAAAATTCTGTTGTTCTGAAATACTGAGTACCAATTACAAAAAAAGGGTATAGTTGGCATTATCTCACAGGACTGTGTTTTTTCCCTCCTGTATTACCACAGAATTAATGAGTTGAAGACAAGTAACAGCTCTAGAGGAGGACATTTAAAAAACAAATTTCCGTAGAGCATAATGGATACTCTGCAACTACTTAATAACAACATTAACCAAAATATTATTAAAGAGATGCATTGTAAAAGATCTCATTTGACAAGTAACTATAAAACACAATTCTATTTAGATTATTTTAATTAGAGCTGAGATAATATGAAAACATAAACACATCTACCCAATATACATTACTAATGAAAATAGCAAACAGCATGCGTGAGTGCATTTAATTACAGTTCAACAGGATACTGAAGCACAAATATAAATTAAAGCAGAAAAACACTCTTTATTGTCAGGAGTGTTGTGTTTTACTGGACATTACATGGAGAGATTCTCTAGCTTGTGTTTCCTGATTCAGTATAAACACAAATCATACAGAAGAATAGAACATTTTTCATATCTGAACTTGTAATAGACCAGATTGGTGAAATACTGAGCATAAACTTAGTTCAGATACTGAAAGGTAGCTATGTACATTTACACTAGTGAAATAAGCTTCTGAGCTCTGGAAGGTTGTCATCTATATTGTGGAATTGTTAACACAGTCCTAGGTATAGTTTTGGTCCTGTACCATTCTCTTGCTCTAGAAGTAACCACTGTTGGGCCTGACTTGGAATTTGAATGGGCCAAGGACCATTCCTAGTAGGTAACTCTGCTTTGAAGATCTGCTCTGAAGGCAAATGAAGTTTAATAGAAGTGATGTGAACCAATCCCTGCCAGTTGGCCTGCCCTAGTACATACAACGCTTGGAAGCAGTAACACACTCAGAATCTGGAAAATGTTAAATCTATAATGTTAAATGTTAAAATGTTAAAATGTTCAGTGTTAAAATCTGTAGTGCTGTGAGGGGTATCTCACCAGATTCATAGCACTCTGCTTTTTTTTGTGTAGTACTGGGTGGTTTTTAGCAACTTCGTTGTTGAGTAATCCTTTATTATCGTCCAAAAATGGACCACATTTTCACACATGCATGCACTCAGTAGCACACAACTTAAAAATCAGCCATCACCTTTACCCTTCAAAATTTGTAATATACAAATGTAATGATATAAGCAATTTTCATAATCTGTAGGTCAAAATGGGATGTTGCGAACAGCTGGAAGCTGAACTTTTTTTGTAGAAAATGGCCTTACATCTGTTTTCCAACTGTTTCAGTGAAAATAACACTGGTTTTTTCGTCTTTGAAAGTTAGAAACTTTTTATAGCTGAGGAATAAGACATTCCTCTTATTTATCAAATTTCTGTATCACAATTTGGAGCTCATTTCAAACAATGTTTTCCCAGGATAGGAGTAATAGTGTATCTTCAAAATCTGGTCACATCTGTCAAAGAGGGAAACACTGCAAAGGTGTTACAGGTTTTAGCATTCAGAACTGCTATACCTCAACCCGCAGCTGCAGTATGGTTGCAATTAAAATGAAAGTAGAAGCCAGGGAAAATGGAAACTGGGAGAAGATCTGTTTTTTTCCCTGATTTATTCCCAGTCTGATTTGTCATCTGAGACAGGACCAGAGGTGGAAGATGGAAGGGGGCAGCAACCCCCTGGCCTTTAATTGCATAATCCAGTGGAGAACTCCTAAAGAAGGAGCTGTATAACATGCACAGAAGAGAACAGAACCACACGAGCAGAAGCACTATGGATACATGATACCTAGAGTCACGTAGCAGGACTTCCTAAACACTGGCTACAGGAAAAAGCTATGTGTCTGTACCATCCTTGAATGTGTCACTAACAGTGAAATGAAAGCATGCTGACGGGCCATGAGATTACTGTAAAGAAGTACACACTTGCTGCTCATGCAGGATGCAGGAGATGTCTTTCTCTAAATTAAAAATCAGTCAAACAGAAATTTCTGGGATTTTGGGACTATGATGCCATTAAAAATCAACTTAGTTTTAAAATGCATTATGCTTTAATAATGAAAAGGATCTACAGTTAAAAAACCAGTAAAACCATTTATCCCTTTTTTTCTTTTTCTTTTTCTTTTTCTTTTTTATTTTTTTTTTTTAAATGTCCATGATCTTGTAAGCTCACTGGTGTGACTGCTTGGGATATATTTGTTGCCAGCCACTGTGTAATTTCTGCCTTCTGCTCTTAAACTAAATTAAGACATTGAGAATTAAAAAAAAGAATGTCAAGAAGGGTGCTGAAACTGCCTATATTTTATTTTTAATTGTAGTCATAATTTAAGGTAAGGTTTTATGAAATGAAAAACCAGAAAATTATATTACCTTATTTAAAAGACAGTGTGTCTTCAGCTTTTTTAACATGGTATTTTGAGGCTTGACAGAATGATTAATTCAGGAGTCCAGTAAGAGTTCAGTGCAGTCTTTCACTTCTAGGTGACACAGATGAACCAAACCGAGATCCATTGTAAACTCCAGTTTTTGCAATTTCAAGGCTACATGATCATCTTAGTTCAGATCCTATAAATCAAATAACTCTTGGCAGCAGTATTGACTGATGAGAATGTATCAGGCCTGCTGATTTCTGCAAATCAAAACTGAGGTACTGGAGACAGCAATAGAGTGAAGAAGCCTGTCCTCTCACAGGCTGTATTTTACCAAGAAAATTATGTGTGTTATGGGATTTTATGTAAGTGTATGTGAGCAAAAGAGACAAAGATAAAAACAGAGATTTTATGTTGGGATGTTGAGGTATCAGAGACTAGGAAACCGTAAAAGTGGTGTGAAAGTTGTATTTGAAAGGGAGGACAGCAGTTAAAATGGGATGCCTTGAAGGACAGTGAGAGGGATGTAGCGACTGATAAAGTCGGTGGGAGATAGGACCATTAGGGACTTCATTTGAGAGACCTTGATGACAAAACCACACAGGAAGCAGAGAAGCAAGTTTTGGAAGACTAGGTAGAACTGGAATTGGCTAGGATACTGTGAAGGGTGTTTTAGAGTAAAATAAATTGTTTTGGAGGGTATATAACAATAGATAGGAGAAAGCTGAGAAAAAGAAAGGGATGAAAGGGAAAATGAGTGTGTAGAAAGAGAATGGGATCTTAAGAAAGAAGGAAGCTGGAGAAAGGAAATTTTCTGAAGTAGGAGTGTGTTAATCAGAGAATGAGAAGAACAGAAACATCTGGGCAGGTACCAAAATGAGGGATTTATGCAGCCTCATGGCTGTACTCATACTGTGTTATGTATGTGAGATGAGACTGGGGGAAGGGGCTTCAGCCTTCAGAACCCCTCTTCTATGGTAAGTCTGTATTTTACGTGCTAGGTAGAATTTGAGAATGTGGGTTCAGTTCTCTGTTCTATCATATATTTTCTGCATGATATAATGCAACTGAAACCAGTTTTTACATTATGTAGGGCACCTGCAATTTGGCAGGATTTGCCAAATGCAGAATTTCCTCAGGCTCATTGGTTCTTGGTGATTTAATGAGCCACATATCTGTCCCTTGGGAGACCTCTATTCCCTAGGTCAGCGTCTGTAAAATGGGGCTAATAGCTCTGCCATAGTGCAGAAGAGTGTTGTGAGAATTAATTCTTTAAAGACTGTGATGGTGCTACGTAGACAAATCCCAAAGATAAAAGAAGGTGGAGTCACAAGCTTGGATTGCAGAGTACTTCAAAGCTGGAGAAATATTTTTATGTTAAATTGAGAAAGGAATTTTACCCTACTCCCTCTGCTAAATGTTGTGACAAATATTTGAACAATCCCTTGCATTCTCATAATGTTGCATGCAAGTCATGGTAGCATTACAAAATTTGCATGCAACTTCCATTCATGGGAGCATTAAGTAAGTCCTTACTTGTCTTTTTAATAGAAAGGCAAGTCAGTGTGTGTATTTTGATGCCCTTCCTGTTTTGCAGTGTTCAGAGTGGTATCTTTCATTGATATGTGTTCACTGACTTAACATGAAAATATTTTTCTTATTAGGCCTGATTTGAAAGTTATTTAAACCTTGTTATTGCAATATCTTTCAAGACTTCTATTGATATATTTTTGCTTTTGCATTGATGATACGATTTCTTCATTAGCCTGGTTTGCTGTTTTAGGATAGTGTAGGGTTCTCTAGGTCAGTATTATGACAGTTGAAATAATAGTCACAAAGAAACATTTTAAAGTAAACAAAATCAGTCATTAAAGAGATTTACATGTAACAAGTAAATAATATACATGAATGTAATGAATAAAGAAAATCTATTTAAGGACAAATCTGCATGTGGCTATGTAGCATACATACTGGGGTAAAGTTAAGCCATAACTATGCTACAATTTCACAAGGGTTACCAAAGCATGTCCAGACCTTTTGAGTGGTACGGGGAAGACAAGTAATGAATGACAAAGCTGGCTTTGGTACAAAGAATGAAGGAAGAGTCATCTCTTTGGGATAGACTTTTGTGTTTGTACAATCTCCACAACTATAAAACCTTGACCCCTGACTACATTTCCTGGACATTATGGTATTCCATATAGTAAATAATCTTCTTTGAATTATTCAGGACCTATCTTGAGAGATCTTGGTAAATTTAATTTAGAAGTGGCTTTGGCAGATGCAATCCAGAAAACCAAGGTACAAGACTCCAGTAAGTGACTTGTTAATCGCTGGAATTCGACTCCAGGTTCTAACAAATGAAGGAAGGTTTCTAGAGTGTGTCTACATGTGAGCTAGAGGTGGGATTCAATCTGGGACTAAACCACCTATGCTTTTGTCTCTGTATATAAGAATCTCTGTCTGATCTCATCTCCCATCGTGCTCAGGAGAGATGTAGGATTCAATTCGCTTGCCTAAAAATAGGCATCTAATGTCATTTGAGGTGCCATAAATGTGTCTTTGGCATGCATATGGAGGCTGTCAGATATGATACAGGACATATATAGGAGAGACCTGCACTCTTCTGAATGGCAGCTGGAGGCCAGGTGGGATGCCCCAGGGAATCTCCAGTGATGGCAAATACCTGTGTTAAGGCAAGTGGACTAATACCAAGGGTGAGCTAAATTGTTCTCTGGACTCTATTGATTGTATTGACTAGATCTCAGCTGACTGTAATGGGAGCTTAAATACCTAGTGTAGATGTAAACAACTATGCTGCAAATTTAGTTATCTAAATCTGGAACTGAAATTAATCCTAACTGTTGAAAAAAATCAATTTTTTTCTACAGTTTTTTTGCAAACTGTACTTTAGAGAGGCACAGGCAGAGGGATGCAGTCCACACAAAGTGGTTTACTGCATGTCTCAGCATATATTAATGAACAATTAGCATACTTTAACATTCTAGTTTCCTGTGTAATTATGTAGAAAAATTATTGGCACATGTTGATAGATGGACCTTGTTAACTCCAAACAATATAGCAGAAGTGTTATGCTGTAGAGTACTAGAGGCTGCATGAGGTTCTGTACAGAATCCTCAAATTGGAAAGATATATTAAACTGAGATATGTTTCTCTGAATTAATAACAATAATGTCAAAGCCAAAAAATAATATAGGAGGTATTTTGTATCACCCAGGTCAGCAGATGGTTGCATGTTATTATTATGAACAAACAGAAAGTATGTTTCTAGCTTCCATAATCATCTTTGAAAATCACTCTAGATTTATTTTATATCGCTAACTCAGAGCAAACCATAGCTATTTATTGACAGACACATTTTTAGAATCTGTGAGCATTTGTAAACTAAACCGATCTGTAAAAGAAGCTTCAGAACAGTTTGGGCTTTTTTTTGTTTGTTTCCACCCTTCCCCATCTCCTCCATCCCCGAAGACCTTCCAGATGTTTTTTGTGAAACTTCTTAAAGATGTTAGAGTAGCTTGTAA
>NW_009624652.1:36309-46983 GCF_000690535.1 Cariama cristata | reverse complement strand
GTAGGGAAACAGTTGATCATCCCTAAGTTAGTAAAAGGCCATATGATGTATGAGACGCTGCTATTCTGGCTCCAAGAAAGGGACACACAGTTGAAGCAGTTGCTGAAGACCTGACTGGGCAGAGGCCAGAGCAGTTGCTTTTGAAGCTGCTTGGGAGGACAGAGCTGGACCATCCCAGCTGCCTGGTTAGGTAGAAACTGTCTCAGTTTAAGAATAACCAGAGATTCGTGCATCATGTAACTTGAAGTGTCACATTTTCAACTCAGAAGCTGAGGTCCTGCAAAACCACAAAGACACAATTGCTTGGGAAAGGGCCAGAAATGTGTTTCTAAATGATTGGAGATCTTTTTCAGTTTTAGAAATAATTAGGTCATTGATGAATTTATTGTCTAGCAAAAGTGTGCAGTTTAGGTTTAATTAATACACATGAATTTTTTGGTATAATCAGAGAGTTATTTTGGCTCAGGTCCCAAAAAATGACTTTTAACAAGACTATTTCATGAGTCTGTGCCTGTTCATTGAACTGTCCCATGAAATTACTAGCCCTAGGAGCCAGCCTTTCAAAGCAGAAGCTGTTTTTAATTATTAAAGAAAGTAAATCCCCTCAATAGCCCACAGATGAGTTCCAGATGAATGCCCAAATTTACCCTTTGCAATTTTCCTCAGTTTTAACAGTACAGAGTTAATTCACATGGTGCCCAGCACAACTTTAACAAACAATCAACATTATACAGACCTAAGTCTATTTAATTTTTTGTCTGACATTCCAATAGAAAGAGTAAATTTTTAATGAAAATAGTCTGGTTCTGTATTTGTAACACAAACATTGCAGGACTCATAACCTAAAAATGAAATAGACCACAAATAAAATTGAAAATTACTCCACTGGTATAGATTGTATTTTAACAGGTAGTTCTAAGTAAGGGATGGTGAATAACTTCATAGTCCAAGGAAGATCTTATTGCTCCCAGGGCAATAATTTGGTCCTGACACTAATAAGTAGCAAATTCTTGACCTTTGCAAATATTCTGACCTATTAAGCCTGACATGCTAAAACAAGAAGAGTTAAAGCACCCTTTACTCTCTTTTTCTATTTACTTTTCCCAGCTTCAGTTATCTAAGGCAGAAGTTCCTGAGATGTTTTTCACTGTCGTGAGATAAACGTACAGACAGCTATACACATGGATGCAGGGCCTCCTCTGTTTTGGAGGATATGTTTAATGTTTCAGGTCACTGGTCCTGAAGCAGCAAGGAGCATCATGGGGTTAGGATATTTAGAGTATGGAGCCAGATGAATGCTGCAACAGACTATTTAGCATGACATTGCAAAACATCAGTGGTCTGTAGCTTGTAGTTCATGACATCAAGCACTAAGGTTATGTCTATATTAATTAGTGCAGTTCAATGAGAACAGATCTGTGTGGTGAAAAAGTTGTTTCTGACCAGGTGATCACACTATATAGGTTTCATTGGTTTTAATTTGGGCTAGCTTTAGTATGATCCTATAGTCAAAAGGCCATAAGGAGTTGGAGCACATTGTGTACAATCCTGCAGTCTACCTTATGGTGTAGATCGACCCAAAAGGAATTAGTTTGTCATGCTCTGAGGCTGCTCTGCAATCCAAAGCACAGCCATTAAGTGGGGTCACTTCAGAAGTTCACTTCAAAAGTAAGTATTTGATGCAAACTAGTATCAAGTTTTTCACTGTTCTGTGAAAACTCGTGAAGAAAGTTTGATTTTCATGTATATTTTTAAGCTGACACTTTCTCCCTAAGCTTTTAGACATTTCAGTCTTTGAGTATTTAAGGCAGCCCTTTATAAATTGAATAAACAGCAGAGAGCTGCTTGCGAGTGATGAGCACTTGCGATTATTTTGTAAATTCCATTATACAGGCTTCAGCAGTCTAATTGTTTTGCAAGATGTATCCAGCAATGCAGCTGGTGAAAACCTCCCTTTCTTATCAAAAGATGATTGCAATTATTATATGCAAGGCTGTAAAACCCTATTTTATTTTGAATTAAATTGATTAGAATGAAGACATGCATTTTTTCTAATAAGGATGAATCCAAATTTTGGAAGGAAATGATCTCTACACATCAGAGCTTCTCATATGAAATTATTTTTAATAGTATAACCTTTCAGCCAAATAAAAACAGTAAAAACAGTAAAAAAAGAGAAACCCTAGGTAAATTTATTAAATGTCAAGTAATGAAAACTATACAAAAAGTCTGTATTTTTCACTCCAAACTTCTATTTTTCTTGTAGCCCAAGCAGCGCACATCAATAGTATCTTCTCTGGAATTTCACCGACTGAATCACAGCCACAATTATTTTGAAATCAACTCATCCATTGGCTGTACAAGTTATATTTCATCTCCTGCAATCAGTCCAGCTAATTATTCCTTTGGATCTCTGGAATACAGTGTTGAAGAGAGAGAACTTCCAGGTATAGGAAAAAAAGCTTACTTTGCCTATCAACAAAGCTTTATAAAACTACAGGTCTGTGGGTTTAAGCTGAAATTACTGTTGTCTTTGGTAGTGAAATACATTTATCATAAATATACAAAATTATTCCTGAGTTTTTGCTCTGCTGCTCAACAAAAGGTTCTCATATTTCATGACCAATATTATTAAAATACACTTTTTCCTGAGTGTTATATTTTGACTAAAGCAAACTTTGTTTAATAGAAATGCCTAGAATTTAGGTATTGTAGTTTTTGAAATTATGATGATTCAGGTACACATCTACTGTCATCATTGTGTGGTCAGCATACTCTAATATGGATTTTAAGTTGGAAAAATATAGTAAGAAATCATTATGTAACAATCAGTAAAGGTGAGGAAGGAAGATTTCCTGACATCATTTCTGCAGTAGTAACGGGATTCATCAAAGCAAAACTTAAATATATTTGCTCTGATGATAAGAATTGAATAGAGTGATAGTGTGATTGTAACTGTGAAGGTTTTATCTGTATATAGAGCTTTACATAATGAAAATGCTTTAAAAAAGATTAAAATATTTTCTCCACAGATCAAAACTTCAGGAGCAAGAAAGTGTCAGTAAACCACGCACTTAGCTACTTCTGTCCCTTCAAATTTCATACGCGAGTTGCTTTATTTAGGCTGAACTTGTAGCAGAAGACCGTAGTGTTTGGGAAAGCTAATGTATTGAAACAAATGTCTTTGATAGCTAGTTTATGTAATCTGCAGATGGAGTTATTTCTTTTAAAGGGATACTGTATTTAAGTTATAAATAGAAGTAGATTACTATAAAATAAAAAATAATAGCAATGTTGAAATGCAGTGCAAACTGATCAATTGGCTTCTGTAGCACTGGTCTTAAAATAAGACGAATCCCCTACATTTCTGGTTGGTAGGGTTTGAAAATTCTGAAAACTGTTGCTTTTAAATGATAAAAAAAATAATTTCATAATTAGATCGAAGGAAAACTATATTGTTAAAGAACTGTTGTGAAATAAGTTAAGAGTGAGAAATAATATCTGTTATGATGAAGCTAGAGTTAAAATGATCAGAAATTATTCATATTGTTTTTCTTGGACTTGCTGTGTAATTACCTTTGAAACTAAAAGAATGTGCTTATATTCAAGGATATAGCAAATCTTTTCAAGCCTAACTAACTGGAAATAATGAATTTGAATGATATCTTTTATTCCCAGGTCTCAAGTAATTTGATTCTTTTGGGTTTGGGGTGTTTGTTATTGTTATTGGGTTTTATACTGTAAATTCTCTCCAGTGATCACAATTTTATTCTGGGTAGTTGAGTGATACTAAATATGCCTTGATGTTTAAAAGCAAAAATAAGAAAACAAAAAGAACATTCATTGGAGTTAGATAACAAACTTCTCCAGTTTTATGATGTTGCACAGTTCTGGTTAAGTTCTTCATAATATCTAGATTTGCTTTACTTTTATCTTCTTCAGTTAAATTTATAATGGACTGCACTCAGTAACTTTTAATCACTACATTTCATTTGGTCTGAAATTGGAACTATAATCTCATGCTTATTAGAACTGTACATTTCTAATTTGTGGATGACTTGATTTATGGATTGAGTGGAAGCTGAATTTCCTCCTGTCTCTGCCTGGAAAGCTAAGGAAAAATAACAAAGGCAAAATAACTGGTTCTGAAGTTCTAAGCATCTTCTAGAAGTTTTTAAGACTACAGTTTACCATAACTAAATCACTAATTTACCATCACTAAATGAAATAATTATAGTAAAAGTGCAATTCCCGCCCCCCCCCCTCTCCCCCTTCTCAGTTTGTTTGTATCCTAGAATTATTTAAGTAACATACAGGATCACAGATGAGACACATTCCTAGTCTGAATGAAAAAAACAACATTTTATTTTGCTCATTAAGGTCCTTTTGACTCCTTAATGATAGATGATGCACAGTAATTCTGCAAGAGACAAGGAGTACTAATCTGTAAAAAGAATAGCAAAATCCAGAAAGAACAGATCAAAATTGTCTCTCTTGGAAAAGTCTCTGATGCATGTCTCTTACCTGGATCACTAAAAGCTGAACCTTGAATAATAATTGTCAGCAAGGAGTAGCAGAAGCAGTGTTCTGCTACAGCTTTTTTTCTGATTTAGCTAGCTGTGCTTTCACTGAAGTATTACTTGTTCCTTCTCCAGATCTGCAGTGAAAACAATTACGTTTCATTATATGTCTTGATTATAATCCTCTGAATTGCCAACTGGTTCTGAAAATTCATGGAAGATCTGCAGCTTAAAAGAATGTTTAGTTCAATAATAATTGAGGATTTGTGCACATTTGAGTGTTTCCTTCTATATTGTATTCTTGGGAATTTATGTGTCTCTTTTTTTTTAAAGCATCTTCAGCAAAAAGCAACAGCTTATTATATCATGCTCACTGAGGTCAAGGTTCTTACTGGCTGACCAGAAAGAAACAATAAACAGAAGGAACCCATTTTATAGTAACTGCAGCTAGTAGTTTTCTGTTGCCTTCCTTGAAACAACCAAAATGCTTTTTACAGGATGTCTAAATCAGGAACTGCCATCTAAATAAGGCATTAGTATTTCCATACTCCATTTCAGTGCTTTTTATTTTTTCTTCAGGAAACTTGCAATAATTCATCATCATTCAGATGAGAGTGGGAGATGAATACAACAACACAATTATTGTAACTCTAAAAGCTTCATCATTTTACCTCTACCTCAATAGTCTGCTACCAAAGCAGAATCAATCTCTTGTAACTTTTGGTGGATTAGAGAAAATTCTTTTTTATATTTGGGGATCACAGTTTTACTCTTGGTGTTTGCTAATTCCCTACATCCCCTGATTTGAAACAGGGATCACAATTTTCAAGAAGTGTATTTCTATCAAGTAGAAAACCACTGAACTCTACCACAGCACTATATTATCCAACTGACAGCATATGAAAACATTTATTGATTGACTAGCTGGAGAACACTCCACATATAATGGTAAGTATGTGCTATAGCTTTGGGACCAGATGGCCTTGTAGTATAAACAAAACCATGTATGTTACTTGCATGGATGGCAGAAGAAACCTTAATATCAGGTTGCCTGCAACTAAAATGTAAGGGTAAATATTCTGTAATTTGTTTTGAACTTTAACTGGTGGAAGAACCTGCAACAAGTTGATGGAAACTCTTCTCTCACTCCGGTATACATAGGGCAGACTGTGAATGCAGTTTTGCCATGGCCTATTTTCACAGCTTTATTTGCAGCAAGAACATTAATTTCGTAGAAGTGTTCTCAAATTCTGAGTGAATGATCATGCTTTTATAGCATTGCATTTCACCTCAAGTCGGAAGTCAGTGAATCCAAATAATGTCAGCTACTACCATTAAACATTCTGTAATAAAAGTGAGTCCACTCCACTGCACAAGGAAGTCATTACTCTATGTAACTCTGTCATGGCAAGATGCTAGTCATTGTCTCGATCATCTGAACACATATTTAGCAGGTGTTTTGTATGATAAGACAAATGAAATATTAAAGACCTCATAATCAGGTGATGGTTTCATTTGTGAGATGTTCCTCATACAACTTTGATCGTGAACGAAGACCAGTAGATGTGCAAGATCATTCACTCCAGAAGAGGGCACTCGGGGCTTTCAGGGAGAGACCTCTCGAATACCAATGCTCTATGCCTTCTTATGTACATTCCTGAACTTCTTTTGAAACTGTAAATCTTAAAGATTGAAGGTGCCAAAATTGTGGCCATCTTCATAATGTCAGCTTGGCACAATCAACACTTGCAGCTGAAATTGTCACTCTGGATTATTTTATTTTTCTTTTCTGCTTGATCAGTCAGAATAATGGATCTTTCTCTAACCCATATTAACTTCATTATGTCTTCTTGTACTGAGTATAATTGGGCTGTGAAATTAAAAAGACCGTTCTTTACATACTCTTGTTCTGTTTCAAATCAGAAAATAGATTGGTACTCAGATGCATGTATGCTGCAAAAATGTCAGCAGTTGTCTGTAGGTAATCTCATTGCAATCTTTATTTTCAGTCCATGAAAATCTTTAAATTTTCAATAAATTTTTTATACTATTCATTGTGAAAGAGCATACAGTTTTCCTCTCATCTTATTGTGGTACCTAGAGGTATTTACTGAGTTTATCTCCAAGTCTGTCTTCACTGTAGGACTTTAATGTAGCTCTTACTCTTTTCACATGTCTTGTTTTCTGACTATGAGTAACGTTATTTCGTTCATCTGAGAAGGCTACATTGTTCCTTAGAACAACCCAGAATGTACAATTCAAGAATTCATTCTTTAATATGCGGACTATATTTTTTTCTGTTCTACAACAAAAAAATAATATTTGAGTCACATTATAGATTTCTTCTAGAAGTGTCTTCAGATCTTTCTTTAAAGTAACTATCTGATCAAATTGTTTTGTCTCATAAGCCTGAGTTTTCTGGAGCAAAATCAGCCCTATGCTTAAAGATAAGCTCATCGTTTTATCTTTCTTTTTTGAGAGAATCAAGATATTCAGCATATTACTGTGGCTGTTAGAAAGTATTAGAAATTTGGTTCAGAGGTCTGGTCTAAAATTCCTGGCTATGTTGCATTCCTAGATACAGTCAAAATTTATTCTGTTGCAGGAATGTTCCTTTACTTGACATTAGCAAAGCTGCTATTTGAAGTAGGTCACGTATTTGTCAGCATGACTTTGTTATTCAAATATCTCATCTATTAAGATCTGATATGAAAAGATCAAACTTTGATGTCTATGTAGACTCTTCAAGCCTTGTTTCTTCAATTATAAAAAGTTTTGGAATTACTAGAAGTAAAATACAAAAGGAAAGGAATGCAAAGGAAAAAGGAATTACCTTTTATTGCTAGACGGTATTTTTAGGTGTGCTATTTGTAAGTTCACGGTACACTGTCTATTAACAATTCCTTACTAATTAGCAAAGCAACATGTGGTTTTCCAGTGACAGAGAAAAGGGAAAATATTGGCATGTAATGGAATAAGCATAATCAACAAATGGTGGTAAATGAAGCATTCCTAACTCCTGTATAGGAACACCTGCACCTCCAGTGAGAGAACATCTGAAAAAGATGGTATTATGAGCCTGTACCAACCTATCATTGATTGAGAACTCTTTTCCAGATGTAATGCCTGAGAAGATCAAATTTGAGCCCTCTTTTCTCTGTTTTTTAATTTTCTTCATCATCTTCTTGATTACAATACAACAAAATCTGCCAATATATTTTTCAAACCAAGTTAATTTGAGCCTTTTCATCTGTGAAGATGATCTGGTTTTGCCCTTCAATTTATAGCCAAATTCTACTGAGTGCATTTAACAAGACATAGTAGAGCTATTCCAGGAACTGCTACTGGGGATCGTACTGTCTCAAACAATTTCTTTTCTGTTCTAATTAAGTTCTCCAGCAGATGTAGCATGTTAAGGTCTCCTTATGTTGCCCTTCTTTTTGCTGCTTATAATTCCAGCCTTTGCACAGTTATCCAAGGCAAAGACACAGTTTGTCCCACCAGAACAGAGAAATGTAGGGTTAATTAATATGATAAACCTCTATCTGTTAAGTGTTATTGTCTTTACACCTTCCAGTTTCAAAGCAACACACTTCATGAAGCTCATTGCAATTATATCTCACTGTTACAAATATGTCAACTTAGAGTGTATAATGTCCAAAAATCTGAGAGCAGAAAGATCAAGTGAGGCGATACCTGGAAAGCTGTAGATGAAAGTGACTCTTGCCTTTCCATTCAAAAACAATATATCTTTTTGCAAGAAACTGATCTTCTCTACTAGTGCTTGCATGAAACAATAAGCTCCTAAATCCCATGCCACCTGAACTTAAATACAATCTTGGAGATAGTTGTATTTTTCCAATTTAAACTTCATGATAGTGTTAGCTAGCTCTTCAGTAATGCCTATACAGTGTTATCTTTCAGTCTTTTCTCAGGCTTATGTGAATTATCTGGGCTAAACCCACTTAGTAGCTGTTAGTGTGAACCTGCTCTCCAAACATACTGTCTCACATGTCACTATGTGGACATTCTGATTGCTAGGTCAATAGTAAACTAATATGAAAATAAAACAATTTGAAGCAGGCATATTGATGGCATAAGACTGCAGATGGGTCTCTAAGCATTGGATGTGTAAATAAACCAAGAAATTACATGAACAGCTAATCACTTTTCAAATTGAAATCTGAACCATCTGACCACATGTGGATAGGCATGTGTCACTCAATGTGTGTGCCTGTCTTTTATTCAAATGGCTATTTGTCAGAGAATTTTCTCTTTTCCCCCACCTTATTTGCTTACTATGGATAAAGCCAATTAGCAATTGTTGACAATACAGGGGGAAAAAAAACCCATATAATATATAAAATAAATTTACTAATTTTGAAAGCCTGTATTTTTAGGCCTCAATCTGGCAAGCAGGAAGGTAAGAAATAGAACAATGCTGTGATGATGCTGGAGATGAGAATTTCTTAGAGACTGTCCTAAAATTGGGGAAGATTTCCCTCGGGATCCTTAGGAACACCGCACATTACACTACAATCAGCTATTTCTTCCATGCTTTTTAGCCCCTAAAGTAAACATAAAGTAGTGTATGCATGTTTGTGTACATGTCTATTTGCACTATTAAAATCTATTACACTTCATTTAGTTGCACACATCCTCTTCTTTGAGAGATGACAGAACAGACATGTAACAGCAGTTCATCACATCATAAAATGTTTTCCTGAAGGAACATCAGATATTACAACAGTAATTCCATAAAGAATTTTTAAAGAGCTTCTTTGGAGGAACAGGTTATGACTGCAATTGTTAGAAGCAATATAATTTACATTTTTAATTATATATATATGCTGTGCGTTTTGCCAGTTACAATAATTATCCTGACATGTAAGGTCAAAAGAAAAAATATTTTCCATAATGCTTCATTTACCATTCTTAGCCCTTTCTAGAAGTGCAGTAACTATAGGCAATACTCATATTTATCTGGTTGTCATCCTAGTCAACTCTGCTTTGCTGTTTAGTTTTTTTTTTTACTAAGCTAGAAGCAAAATAACTCCTTAACTTGTAGGGGGACCATTTGCAGAGACAGATTGTTTTAGTCTTTAGGCTGTCAACATGCCTCGTATTGTTCCCTTATCTTTTGGACATTTTGTAAATAAGATTGACCAAGCTCTGGAGGAACACTCATGAAAACTTCATCAGTCAGAAGAATCGCCATTGCAAGATGAGGGCTATGAGAAAAGAGCACAAAGATGTTTCAGGCTTCACTTCCTCACTGTATTGTTTGTGGTACAGTTTTCTTTCACTGTGTGAATACATTTAAACTGACTGTAGCACTATTTAGAATATTGTCTTACATTTCAATCTAATTTTCTTTTCTTATTCATATTTACTCACTTTTCTGCTTCTTCTCCTTATCAGAATGTTTGTATCTTTTAGAAAGTTTGCTGCTCACCAGCTATATTTCTGAGCCCTATGTGAGATGATTAAAGTGAAGGAGATGGCAAAAAAGTGCCTGTTTTTTTAAAAGAACTTCTAGTCCTCTGAGCATACTTAGTGACCTTCAGTTTAAAAAAACAAAAAACAAAAAACAAAACACAAAACCTCTCTGTGTTGCATACTAACCAGTAACAAAGAATTTTATCTGTTTTTCTTTTCTCTTAAGACCATTCTGAAATAAAAAACAATTTTTATTTCTCTTTCTTACTCTCTGTGCATGTAACTCAACTATATCTTTTTCTATTTGCTGTTCCTTGCTATCCAACTGTAATACTACTATCATCTGCTGTGATAAATCTGTCTTTTTATGTTGTTCCACACTATATAGAAAAAATGGTCTATATGGGTAGGACAACAAGCCTTCTATATCTTTGGTGACTAACCAACAACTAGGGTAGAGTCAGTATTACTCATTAGTTAATTAACTAGATATTTTATAACCAGCTCTAGTTGAACAATGTAAGAGACGAGTATCAGAGTACATTGCAGGTGGTAATATTCTTGTAGAAAATGAAAGTTTGATGCCATTTAGTGAAAGGAGAAAATTGAACCCAGATCTCCTGCATCCTGGAATAGCCACTATCATTTTATCTAAAATGAAGATGGCACCGTGAGTTCCAGAATTTTGATTCTAGCTTTGAAAACATTTTTTTCA
>NW_009624652.1:0-36278 GCF_000690535.1 Cariama cristata | reverse complement strand
GCAGGAATTAGTCAATAAATCTGAGACACTTTCATTAATTGTTTCAGAATGACTGAATAGATAATACTATAAACCAAGATGAAATATTTATGTCTGTTTTTTCCTGTTATGGAATAACTTCTATACAGTAGGTAGTTTGATAGTTTGTAATTAGATAAGAATTCAAAAAGATACTGACAATTTTGAAAAAAAATGTAAAATATTCTTTTCTCTCAGGACCATTTCTACGCTTTGGTAGAAATAAATAATTGCACAAATTCAGGATATAACAAATAATATAAATTGAAACTGTCAAGAAGTTTCTTCGCAAATCTATAGAAACACTGTATGTTATACCTAATTTTGGACTTGGCCATACAAGTTCTGTATATGAGTGTTCATTTTGTATTTCTAGTTGTAATGTAGCTCTAATTGTAAAGTTGTATAAGTTGAAAGGAGATTTTTTTCCACTTCTAATTTTTACATAGCGAGAGACTCGTTATCTTCCTAGAGTTACGCAGAGGATTCACTGAGAGTTTGGACTTATTCAGATGAAGAAGATACAGGCAGATGGCCATTACTGGGGAAGATACAAAGCTGTACTCTGAAAACATGTCACAACTGTCAGAGACCCAAATGAATAAATTCTCATAAGCTTAACAAAAACAAAAGGACATAAAATAAAAAGCATTAGAAAGGTTGGCCTGAGTAAGAGTAAAGTTTTGTCTACCCTGTATCATATTTGACAGTGACCAAGTATGAATGCATTTAGGAAATGCGTAATTGCAAAAAAAATGCATAGTGACACCTCTCCAGAATGTCATTACAGCCTTCAACTGTCTGCAGCCCGAGATCCTCCTGGACATTTCCTATGTATTACATAACCTTAGTAGATTTATGTTCTATGGATTTATCCATTCCCATTGAACCCAAGTATAATTTTTGCACCCACAAGATACTACTCCACACTTAACTGAAGATCTAATCCCCATGAAGGGATTGCACCTTTTGTTTCCAATCATTTAAAAATTCAGAAGGCTGAGAAGTGGATCCATTGTTCATGTTCTAGAGATTTTTCATTTGCGTGACTTGCACCCAGCAGATTGTGACACCAGCTGATGCCAATTTTCGGCATTTCAGAAGCACTGTTCATAGAACTAAGATTCTTAATTCCTGAGACATAGAATCATTTTCTTTCAGATAGTGGCTTTCTTTTCTAGTTACAGATATTTTTCTTATATCAAGAGAAGCTCTTTGTTAAATAATTTGAAAAAGTCTTATTCCCACTTTTGTTGATGTTTTGTTGAGCTCATTAGTGGCTATTTTGTTCGTACATTTACAAGAATGAAAGTATTGAAGACTTACTCTGTAGTGGCATTATATGTATATGTTATATCTTAATATTTAAGTCATGCTGAAGTACCCTGTTAAGAAAGAACTCTGGGTCGAGCTCAGACAGCTCACAAGGAATAATATTACTTATCTCCTAAGATTTGGTTGGGTTTTTTTTTTTAAGAAAATATGTTAGAATTGTTGTCTCCAGACACATCTCATAGGAATGGCAGGATCTCTATAATCCTCCCTCCCTAGAATCCATATTGGCAACAGTAGAGGCAACACACATCTCGTGTTGTCAAAAAAATCAAACATAGGCTGCTACATAGTCTTACCATGGAGTTTCTGTCACACTTCTGATAATCAGTAATTTGTAATGCTATCTGCAGTCTTTTTTAATGTATAGCATAGCTTGTAACTTTGATAATAAGATCTATGCTTCTGGTATCTGTCAGGCTTTAAGTGACTGTAGAAAAGTAGGTTCTTGCACAATTTTTTGCAAGATGCTAATTTGTCAAGAAAGAAGAATCTCCATGCAAAACCTCAAGCTATATGTCAAAACCCAAACACATACCAAAAATAATTTCATCGTAGCATTTTCAACACCACTTTAATTCTCTGGGGCCTAGTATGCTTGCTTTTTTAAATTTAAATTTTTCTTCAAATATAATGCTCTCCTAGCAGCTTTTCATTTATCAAGCTATCAAGGTATCAGAAGTGCATATATATATACATTTATGCTCAAGAGCTGTCTTGTTACTGTTACACTTAGCTTACATGAGCTATGATCAGGAGAAAAGTAGATGTAAGTTTATTCAGTTTTAATGTTCACTGGATTCCATAGAATACTATAAATCAGTACTATAATTCAATAACAATTCAATATTTCAATATAAATAATTCAATAACTAATTATTAAATGTTAACTTACTTTTTTTTACTAGTTTTGGTGTTTCCTATAGCAGGACAGTGGGGTTGTTTTGGGGGATTTTTGCTTCTGATAATGGGTTTATATTATGAAAAATCTATATTTACTTATGCAACAGGCCACTAAGAGGCAGTTTAATATTGTTATTAATAAGGCAAAAGTAAAAACCAGGTCTCCTTCAAATGAATCCTGTATATAATATACTTGCTGGATCTTAAAATATTGTCTTAGAATGTTTAGTGGCACCTTAAAAATGGTGGAAGAACAACTCGTGTATTTTCTACAAAAAAAGCCAACAAAGGTGTAGTGGTCACATGAAAGCCCATCTTCCCATTTCATTTCAGCCAGAAGGAACACAGTTCATGCACTCTGAGATTGTTCCAGGATGTGAACCAAAACACAATAAATGGAAACTCAGGAGACTTCCCAGCCAAACTAAAACACTAATGTAGATGCACCTGTAAGGCTTCAGTATAAATCAGCTCCTTTTAATCACGAAAGAATCAGAAAAATGAAAACAATGAGAAAGGAGAGACTATGAATATTTCAGCTGTAGAAAAAGCTCTAATTGTCCGTTTTACCAAGTCAAATATCAGGAAACCTGACTATGAGATACAGGTTTTGTAAAACCAAGCTTATTGTTTTGTTTTTCCTTTCTGAGATAAATTCCAGGAAAGCCATTTGTTAAAACCATAAATATTCAATTATTTGAATCGCTTGCTGTTTATTCAAGCAATTAGAATATCCCTACCTGCTTGCTAGCTCACTCACATCCATCTGAAAAAGTGAGATGATACTCATAATTGTCCTGTAGAAGGTATCCTATGCCATCTTCTTGGGGAAGAGAAAGGCAACACTGAAAAAGAAAGAAATTGGATAACCAGATAAAAAAGAAAAATACTGCTAAAAATACAGGTTCAGGGAATAGGGAAGACTGTTTTTCCTTGTATTACCAGGCATTTTTCACAAAGGTAAAAGCATACATTATTTCTCTTGAGCAACATGGACTGCATGGACTAACCTACCTCAAGCTTTTTTGTAGCTTAAGAGGTACTTTTATGTTATGATCACAGAATAATAAATATTAATAACAATTTATTTTTTTTTCATATTGTAGAACGGTCTGTCCATCTTTTCTTTCCCTTTCTGAGTCAGGTACTCCCCTTCAGAGCTTACCATACTCTAACAATTCTTACAGGCAAAAGCCCCCTGATGATGTCATTCCAAGTCAGTGGAACTGACAGCCCATATCTGCCTACACGGTGTGTCTACGTGTTGTCAGGGGAAGTTCTCCTTAGACAGTATATCACTTACTCAGAAGTTGTCAGAGAATTTAGGCAGGCAGCCATGTTTTAGTGGTTTAACCAGTAGCTGATCCTCACCTCATCTGCTGTATCGTCATGCTTTTACTCTACTGCAAATGTTGAATTAATCTACTTCCCAGTGAAACAGAGCTGGAGTACTGTTCCTTACCATCCAAGTAGGAGTGCTAGAAGTATACTTGTGGCCAGTTAGATGCTCAAGTGGCACGTTGTCCCTTATCATATAGCTGTACTTCAAAAAAGGATGGGAAAATGGAAAGATCACTAATCTCAATTAAAGATAAGGTGAGCAGCACTGAAGTACTAAGTGCCTTGCTTAATATTGAAGAAAAATTTTGGAACAGACCTTTTTCAAGTTCCAATCAAGTGTCATAATCAGACTTATGATTATTTCAGGAAATAATCAAACTTACAATTATTTCAGGATTTCAGAAAATTCTGAACAGTTATATTCTTTCTCTCAAGAGCATTCTTTCCCAGTACAGCAGCAATTGAAATATCACCTATAGCAACAGTAGCCATGGGGAAATATTTTTTCTCCAGCAGTGAAAGCAAACCACTATCACAAAATGTAGTACATACAATAATATCAAAGCAAGAATATCTCATGATGGTGCTTACCTGTAGTCTTGATGAAGTATACATTCTTAATGCTTATTTTAGTTTTTTAGATTTTTAAATGACATTCTTTGAGTTTAATAATGTCATGTATTTTGGTCTAGACTACTCTGCCTCTTATTATTCCATGGATGATATTGGGTTGCCTTAAATACTTATATCAACTACATAAATAGTCAGCACAATTACTTTAGAAAGTATCATGTAACTGTTTCTTTTCTTCACCTTTTGGGATTTAAATAATCACAGATTGTTATGTCTAGAATAATTTTTTAACTTATCATTATAATTGGATATTGTGTTGTGTTTTCCTTATGAAAGCTTTATGTCTTTTTACAGGAGCTATATACACTCTTCTTAGGCCTTACAAACCAAGCTTGGTTATTGGATATGCACTTTCCTTCCATTCTGTTCTTTTGCATCACAACCAATAAGACCGCTCATGCTACTAAACACCATATTCATATACTGATACTGAGCAACAATAATTTCAACCAAAGAAAAACCCACCCGTCAGTCTGTGTATAATTAAGTTCTGCGTCAACACCACAGACAACAGATCTTGCACAATTAGCTTCCTATCTGTAAGCAAATTAAGCTTAAAGAGTTGATTACTAAATACTGTCATTAAAGTAGTATTAGGAAAAAAAGACACAAAATAGTAAAAGAACATTAACTATATTTCACAGCTATCAGTCATTTTAGTCCTAAATCTGGTAACCCAAGGATAACAACATTGGTGATACATTAAAAAAAAATTATGTTTCTGAGCAAATAATTTTTCATCTAATAGAAATGTATTTCTTAGCATTCATTATATCCCTCATTTATTTCCTGGAAACATGAGAGCTAAGCTTGAAATAAACTAAAAATGTGGCAGTAAGTCCAGTGGTTCTCTTAAATAAATGTCAATGATATGATTATACGAAATCTGATGAGAAATTTAAAAGTATTTTGTATTCTGACTTAAGAATACTGTCACCTGTCAAAACTGTGTGAGAAAGAGAACAAGAAAAATGAGATAGGTCAAAAACAGGAGAGAGAAGAGAAAGAAAAACCAAATAGTAACAACTTGGTGGTTAGGACACTTACCTATGCTTTAAAATCCTTCTTTCAAGTACCTGGGCTGAGCAGGGACTTAAACCTCTGTTTTCCACATTACCAGTGAATACCAGAAACTCCTGGTCTTGTAGGTTCATATGTTCTCTAAGTTCATCTATACATTCTTTTCTGGAGCTGAGAAACCTTTTGCCAGGAAAGCATCACAGAAACCAACAACTGCATCTCATTAATCTTTTTTTAGGTGAATTAACATTTTTCCACCAAAAAGAGCAGAAAATTACTGAAAAAGTACTAATTTATCCTTTTCTGTAAAATCAGATCAATGCAGTTACATTATCTTACAAGACAGGTGAAATGAATTGCTACTGTATTTTAATGGATATAGCAAATTTCTTTGCAAACTACCACTCATTCATTCATAACCTGAAAAACAAATTAGACTTTTCATAAAGGATTTTTAATTACATGCTGTAGTTACATATTTTGTATTATTCTTTGAAGTCAAGTCACTGTGTAGACCAAAATGTGCAAATGCATTTTGCAAAATAAAATATTTGGTAAGATGTCTACGATTATGACTATCTTCAGAAGATGTCACTGAATATTTGATACTGACAGTATGCAAGTCAGTAAGAAAATGTGTTTAAAATGCTGATTACCAGTTAAAATTCTCTAGGGGCCTGATCCAAAGCTTACTGGTATTAGTGGAAATATTCATACTGTGTTTAGCAGATTTCAGATAGAATCAGACTCCAACACATTTAAAATTACTAGTGTGGAAGAGCTTTTTCTTTCTAAAAACACTGGAGGCAAATAAATTAGTTCATAACCAGTGGGATATCATTCTGAACTAAATCTATAATTCTAAAGTAGAACATGTGCATGATAGGTCTGAACACTGAGTTAAAACAGATTTGGATTGGCACGCTTAACTGACAAGACTTGGGATTATTCTGTGCTCTAAAAAAGCATTTAAATCTCCACGCTTCCTGTTTTTCTAAGGCTAGAGATCAATTTGGGGCATTTTAGCACAGTACATCACTTATTTCTGTTTCAGATTCTAAAAACTGCTTTGAAGTATATGCCAGAAGCAGAATGATTTCTGCCCATAGATTAAATAACTCATCCTCAGATGCGGAGTCAATCTCTGCTCAGGAAAAATATCGTTTTTAAAAATAGAATAATATATAACTCCTAATTTTAAGTTTAGCATTTAGCATTCAGAAAATGTTATGGGCTAAGTTGTGGCACACAGTCACAAGCTCTTCTGACGGAGGTCCATCAAGGATGATCTGTCTCAGCTGGGCACAATCTGCTCTGGGAAATAAGAGAAAGAGGAGGGTCTGTTGTCCATTGCACGTTATGCCAATGAAGAAGTTTACTCAAATCCTGCTGGATAGGTGGTTATTACAAAAGTATGCAGGTGTTAGACAAATTTGTTCCATTTCCAGTATTTTTCCCCCTTTCTTAAGAGTGCAAGTTCATGCAAAATAATTTGAGCCTGTTACCTCCTTGCCTGGTATTCTCAGATATGTTAATGTATAACATGCCAGAAGAAAAGAGGATTTGTTTCTCTCTTTAGTCCCTAGCATGAAAAGAGTTCAGGGAGAGTTGCTGACTGCTGTTCTTGAGCAGCTGTCTTGCTAGCTGGTGTAAGGTCTTATGGCAAGCTTTCACACATACACAGAAGATCAGGAACAGTATAGAGTCTGGCCCTGTGTAGATTCAGAGCAGTATATAAATAGAAAATTTAGAATTGTGTTGTATTTGAAAGAGACAGCTAGTTCAGACCATCACAGCTATAGTCACGTTACTACTGTCTGGTTTTCAGAACATTTTCTTACCAATTTTCTGCATAACTCTGAATTCTGAAATATTATGAGATCATCGGAATGAAGCATTATGTCATCATCTCTGTTGCTGAGGCATGCATGGTCAATAATATCTCCCTATGTTAGTATGGATTATGAAGAGATTTCATATGAAGTGAAGGCAGGGCATGGTATCACTAAGGGTAGGATCTGTAAATCATGCTGGAGACAGTTCCAGAGTAGTCCAGGACACCAAAAGGTGTCAGTGGCTAAAGTGAATCTTCGAGGCTATTCATTTTGCCACCCTTCTATTCACAGCCTTCCCAGATTTAGTGCAAATCCCACAATCCCTTCCTGCCTTGGGGTTGGGAGGACACATTTTCTCTTAATGACCCATCATTGGAGCTTTTGTTTGCATAAAACATTAGTGAATTTCGTTGATGATATAATATCTAAAGTACAGTTGAGAATAAACATATTAAACGTGTGGAAGTTAAACTGATATTCTCTTCTGAGCAGCCACATTTCTGGAATGAATAAAGTGGATGTACTGATAAATGTTTTAGAATACCACGTATGAGAATGTGTAATAGGCTAGAAGATGCTTGTCCAAAATTTGAAAGGTGTTTGCGTTGTTTAATGCTATGTGGCATAATGTTTGGGAAATGAAAGTATATAGAATATTCTCTTATGGGATTGTCTTTTGGTGACTTTGAAACTCTGTTTGGACCCAGAAATGTACAGTAAATGTGAAGGCTGTTTTGAACAGTGTGGTTAACAATAGAAACATACCTTTCCAATGAGGTATTTACTAAAGCTGTTTGAAGCTCAACGCCTGAATAAGCAAAACAGATGCAAAAGTTGTCCCAATTGCAGTTCAAGTGTGATTCTGCATATTTTTTTTTATAACTAGATAGCATATTGGAATTATAGAATTGTGATAAAGAAAAATTTGGTGAAAACTCTGCAGTCCTGATATTTTGCAAAGAGTTACTGAAAATAAGTTAAGTGCAAAGCATTTCCCAGATGGTAAATATTCACTTCAAGAATTTAAATTGATACTCAAAATGTTGCTGTGTTCATGAAGATCCTTTTGCATCTTTAAAAAGAAAATTGCAATGTACTCTAATCACTGCCAATTGTATTGTAATTTATTACAGGGAAGATTAAATTAACACAAAAATTGCAGGTGGAAATTTGGTCTTTTTCTTGCATTAAAAACTTGCAGTATAATATCCTCATCTTTCAAGTTTTGACCTATTTTTGCTATATTATCATGAAACTGAGCTTTCTTCAGGGAAATATCAGTAAAACACCATGCCCTTATGGAACAACTGTCAGTGTTAATTTAGTTACAGAGATTTCCTTCAGTGTAAGCAAGATTTCTTATAATTTCTTGATGCAGTATTAGTTTCTAAAAAATATTTTTAATCAAAGGATTCATTATTGTGTTTGAAATATTTGAGTCGGCTTAGGATAACAACCTAATATAAACCTTTCTTCAAATTCCTTAATACTGCAATAATCTTACCAGTTTAAATTGGTTTGCTGTCTAAAGTACTGGACTTTTTTTTTTCCCAAATTTTGCATATCCTTTTGTTATCTAACATTTGATATGTGGTTTATGCAAACTGAGTCAATGCAAGTAATGCTTACTTGATTAAAGAACAGAAACATACAGATTTATTTTGGTATTATCAGCATAAGAATCAGAAATAATTCATGGCACATTCTTGGTCAAATGTGACTTACACTGAAAAAACAAAATTAAGTACTTCCCTAATTAAAATATCTATAAACTCAATGCAGAGAAAGATTCTTCTAAGGTAAGCAAGTACTTATACATGCTCCTGCATGAGCATGTTTTCCCAGGATTTCCAACACAGAACTTCAATGTTTTATGAAAAAAAAAAAAAAAAAAAGAGAGCAAAAGGACTTCAGCTGTGACTGATCCTAGTTCTCTCCTTGCTCATGCATCATTCAGCAGCTGATCACAGTTTCAGCCATGTAGGTCACAATAGTTTGTCTATCTAAAATGGTAAGCAAGGGAAATATATTGTTTGGTTTCTGTAGCAGAAAAATATGTGATGGCGCTCATAAGTCTAATGAATAGCATCCATTGTGTTCTTCAGAGGTAGCTGCCTGTTAGTGGTCATTAAAATGTGTCTCATAATATTCGGATCAAAGCAGTTGTATGAATGACTGTGCTTCTAGTTATTAATTTATTTCTGTGCATTTTGCAAGAATTATTGCATACATTTTGATGTACAGATAATACAACATTGTGAAATCAAGCAATATAAGCCTTTCAGGTTGTGATATTGAGAAATGAAGGTACTGTTTAAAGAAGAACATTGTTCTGGTTTTGTTTTTTTAAAGCTGACAGTAAAATACTAGAGGAAAACCTGAAAAATGGAGAGACGAATCCAATTAATTTTATTAAACAGCCAAAGATGAGGTTCTTGCAGCAGCCATACTTTAAAATAAAAAATAATAATATAGAAGTATTAATTTCCATTTATCTTAAAAGCTGAAATATGGATCCAGACTTCTTGAGCATTGTTATCAAAGAGAGCAAGACAGGCATATATCCAACAGTAGCAGAATATGTCTGACTGTAAGCTAACCTGTGGCACGCCAGTAGACTAATAATTGTTTTCTCTTTAAAGAGACATAAGCTCATATCTACATTAAGTGTAAAATATGAAATGCAGCCACTATAGTAGTAACATATTTATTGTCAGATTTCTTATTAGTGGAGATCATACATAAAAAATCAAGTATGTATTTTTAGCATGTAACTGAGAAACTGGGTTAAATGCCAGTTCTTAGAACTTTACATTTAAACTAAGTTATGAAAAGAAGAGCTGTTAGCAGCTTCAGTATCTACTTTAATATTTACCTCATTGCTATCATTTAGATTATTCTTCTGTGTTTGATGCTTTGAAAATGACTTACTCTAAGACATAGTTGCTGAGAATTAATCACTGTTTTCCTAACATCTTTATCACTGATCTTCTGGTGTCTAAATGGAGCCCCTCCCTTTCTAAAACACAAGGAATGACCATGCATCTGCTATTTTTCTAATTCAATTAACTATGCTAAATACTGAGCTCTTGGCTGTGAACCTGTGTTGACTCTTCAATTGCTTGTATTGTTCTTCTAGTTTAACATACCCTGACTATATTTCCATCTGTGTCAAATGATATTCATTTGTTCAAAAAAAATTCAGAATATCTAGGAAGACTACACTCTTTAAGACAGAGTTATAGAATGATTCCTAAAATTAGAGCTAGCTTTACTGTAAATACTACTTTTAAAGTTCTATGGGGGAAGTAATATTAATGCTACAGTTAATATTCTTTATTCCATTACTAATGCATGTTTAAATAGTGCAAGTATAGATTACTGGAATTTTTCTTGGTGAGACATCACCAGAACCACATCAGCAAAATGGAAGTTGATGCCAGATCTGTGCTATGACTACCTTGATTTGGTACAATAGTGCAATAGTGTTTATATTGCAGTGAGTTTATAAAACGTATACTTTGCTGTTCAGGACATCATCTGGGCAATTCAGCTCAAGAAGAGCTTATCCCTTACGACTTACTGATATAAAACTTCCTGTGAAATTAGTAAGAGAATGACTTCCATAAATCCTGCACATATATCACAGAAATTATTCTAAAATATTTTAATGCTTTGCTTATTATGAAGATGTTATTAAATATCAGTGAGCGAGTTTAAAATTCAGCTTCCTTAATGATTCAATGCATTTCAGAAATAGTAGAAGTTGTTGATTCCAGTTCTTTTCCAATTTTATTGGTGTAAAATACACTTCAAAATCAGACAGTTTTTCTGATCTTATGTAAAAATATACTACTTCATAAACTGGATACTGATTCTGAATTAAGTGGATTCCCATTCAGTGAGATTACTTGTTCGCTGTTTTGTTTCATTGCAGTGGAACTGGGTTGCCTAAGCAACCAGTAAAATACCAGGACTGGGGAGCAGCTGACGCTTTCTTTCTTGCTTCTAGCCTGAATGCAGTCAGTGCTCTGCAAAGCTCCCAGACTCCAGTGCCCGTGTAAGGAAAGCATTGCCCATCACACTTCACAAAGTGTAAAGTGAATAAACTCCCCTGGACTAGACAAAACCTTTGCTGTTTTGTGTTGAGGTATCTCCTAGGAAATATGCAGCTGGAGCTGTTGCGTTGGATGAAGAGGACCAAGGATGCACATCTAAGGACATGAAGCTTCATTAGCTCTGTTCTCATAGCAGAAATTATCAGGGAGAAAACAGAAGCACCAAGAAGTGGTGTGGCTTGGTGGGAGACACACACAGAACATGCATAATGTAGAGATGTGCAGACAATCACAAACTTTTTTTAGAGCTTCACATTCTCTACATACAGACCAAGTCTTGCCCAAAAGATGTGTAGCTCTGTGAAACAGTGTTCCTGGGCAAGATATTTTCAGGAGTCCTGGTGATGGTTTTCACACTCCAGCTGTTTTTAGATAAAGAGGCACTTAACTGCTCCTCCTTTTGGGTTAAACAGAACGTGGACTGTAGGCCCAATACTTCAACAAAATTTGTTGATCTGATATGTTTTGCTGCACATTGAAAATATCATATTGTTTGAAGTCTCCTACTTCTGTTTAATCTACAGCAAAATTTCACTGATTATGTTGAAATATGTGGAAGATCAGAAATAACCAAGTTATGTTCTTAACTTGTTCTTTAATATGTTAATTAGATTAAGTACTCTTCAGATCAGATGCTGCAATATGAAAAACAGAGAGATGACATGTTAAAAAGAATTGGAGGGGGTTGAGTTTATACAATGAGAAAAGTTGAAATTCTTACACTAGCATTGCCTTTCCTGGCTTTAAGTACTTGATATCTCACATACATTGTTGAAGAAACTTTTGTCATGCAATTTATTTTATTTGGTTATGAATATTTTTCACAGGGCTGTAATAGCAGATCGTTTACTTTCTTTTTCAGTAAAAATTGAGGCAATAAGAAGGTATTTTAAGAAGATGCTTATATACCTTTTCTTGACAAAAATAAAATGTTTTTCCACAATTTAAGTTTTTTTGAAACACCACTGATTAACAATAGAAAAGTCCAGCCTATTTAAGAGGTAATTGCCAGGATATAGAATTGACAGCAAAATTAGTGCTCTTAGTTTTTTATCATATTATTAGCTTCTTCTACATACAGACTGAACAAATATGTTTTATGCTCCTGAGTGCTAATGAGAAATATTAATACAGTTACTGCAGGGGAAAACACTGACTAATGACTTGCAGACTACATTGAAAAAAAAGATCTATACTCAAATGCAAGAACCAAACAAAATTGAATTTATGGCTTTGTTTAGCTTTCAATATTTGAAAGCTTAATAAACCACATTTAAACCATGTACAGGTATGCATTCTATTTCTGAACAGTATCGTTATATGGTTTGCTTTTTAAAAACTTGTGTGTCTTCACAGTGTGACATAAGTAAATGTAATCAATAAAGAGAAGGCTTTGTATCCTGTTAAAACTCTACATATTAGTAGTGTAAACAGAACAGAAAAATGTAGCTTAATATAATACTAGGCTTCCAAAATAAAGAGTTAAATTACTACTTATCTGTCACTGAAAAATGCCAGAGAATTCTGGCAGTTATAATTGTGTATCGCTAGGAAAAAAATAGTTCCTTCTAAAAATACTTTGATAATCTATTTTATTTACTTGCTATTCATTAAAGCCACAAATTTTAGTTGTAATAAAAAGTATTAGCACTAAAACATAAAAAAACCTAAAGCAAATGGTCATGTTAAGAAATAGTCCTTAAGTTTGTTCTGAGGCAGTATCATATATTCATTGACTTCAGTAGGCTTTGCACAAGGCTTCACATGCCAAAGTTAATGGCTGTTTATCTCCATTTAGTGTTTTCTTAGAAGCAGAATTATCACAAAATCATTATTTTGTAGTAATTCGTACTATCTGTGAGAAATGTGACACTCAGGAAATAATGAATATTATATTGAAATGTGGCAGATGTTAACACCATATGGATTAGTCTGGAACTACTGTAACAACTTCATTACTGTCAGGTATATCAGAGGATCCTCTGGGTGTTTTCACCCAAAGAATTCTATGGGAATGAAAGAGCCAAGGACACCTGAAGTATTCTTGATCTCTCCTGCCAGTTTACTGCAGTGTAAGCTCTGGTATTTGTACACTATGCCTTAAATTGTTTTGAGGAGCTGTTTTGGGACCTGTAGCTCATGGCATGTCTGTGGATGGTCTCTGGACTCTTCAGTACTGATGTTCTGCAGCACCTGTACCTGTTCTTATGAAGGACTAGACGCAGTGACCCCGTGTTCTGGGTTCCTTCGTGCAGCCTTTAATGATGGTACTCCTCCATCAGTGCCTGGAACTGAAGTTAATGGGTGGTAGTTAATACAAATGACATATTTTGGTACAGCGCAAGCATCTTCTCTGTGAAGTTTTAGCGACTATTGGAATAAGAAAAAATAAGTCTAGGAAACCCAGAAGACAAAGACCTGGAAATAAAAAGCAATCACTCTGAGTTAATGTAAATTTCCTTTTTCCCTTAATCCAAAGACAAACAGACGGTGGTCAGTAAAGAAAGCGTTTGTAAGATAGTTTGATAATCTTTAACACTAATTATAATAGTAGTAGTATAACAATATCTAGTTCTTCAACATGTATTTGTATTCATTATTTCTTGTACCATCTTACAAAGGTCAGTATTGTCCTTGTTTTACAATATTTCTGTGTACAATGAACACGTGAAGATAAAACCAACAATTTAGGAACTAGAAACAATTCATCTGTAGATCTGTGTGAGGGACTAGTTAGTCCTGAGAAAGAGCACTAAATAGACAAAATGCACTAAATAGACAAAAATTATATTGAGAAACAAGACTGTATCTCAGACCTGAACTTCTCTTTTTGCATGACATTGCACTGTGGTATTAGGCTTACAATTTCATTCAGAGTTAGATAAAGCACATTACAAAGCTGTGCAGCATTGGTGCTTGGTGTGCTTTGCTCGGTAGGGATGTCAGATAAGAAGTGTTAGAAAGCATAGGAACTGAGTCATTTTCTGGGAAGATGAAATGTGTAGGACAGAGGAGGCGGCAGATGATATGGATTGGGATCATAATTTGGAGCGATGAGGGAAGACTGCACAGCTCAGGGTTGATACCCTGTTTGGGAAGTTGGAGCTGTGCAGTGGGAAGATTAAGAGCACTGTTTTAGGTGGAGGCTTCATAGATGCATTGTTAGTGTCCTGACTCATATTTTCTAAGGTTAGTTCTCATAACAGAGGCAGGTATAAATTCTCAACTGATGTCAATTATGGAATTAAATTCTTTAGGTCACTCAGGTGACCTTAAATCATATCGGGCTCTAGGCAATAAGTTCAATGACCGCCTAGTTACCTAGACATGTATATAAGGGATTTATAATGTTATAAGGTAGTTTTTTCAAAATGTCTCTTCTAAATAAATATTGCTTGGGTTTTTTAGAAAGCTGTCTTGTCAGTGGTCAGCTTTGTCCTACCTCGTTAGTGAGCCAGCCACAACTTCTGAAATAAGGTCATATCTGCTAAGATAATCCTGGGATTTTCAGGAGGACTTGGTTTTCAGCATCAAAGAAGATGAATACAGTTTTTATTACAAAAAATTGATGATGAATATAAGTCTAAGAGCTAAATGGGTTGCTGTGGAACAGGTCATAAAAGGGCCAGGTATTTAACTGAACTTGGCAGTCGTGCTAACATTGCAGACTCCTGATACAATTTTTCTCCATACTTTTGCATGTGCAGCTGCTGCAAGCACAATACATAAACTTTTAAATGAACACTTTATTTCTAGCTCCCCTTCCAGTAAAAAATGGCTTTCAAGGGCCCTAGAGAGCCTGTTTGTCTTAAACAGAACAAAACAGTAGATTGCCTGACATACCAGTCTTCTCAGTTGTGAGAATACTAGGTACCATCTGCCTCTGATTTAAATTCATTGTATCATAATGTGTGAAAAGTCATGTCTTGCAAAATAATATTTAATCATTTAAATATTTTAAATCTTTTAAATTCATTCCGTTACAGTTAAACCATAATTATGAAACTTCACATTTTCTTTTGAAGTATATGTGCCTAGAAGTAACACATCATTATTATAGCCAAAGTGCTTTATAAAACATTCTCTAATTTTGCAATTTGCTATATATATATAATGATACATTTTATACTCTGTAGTTAAATTTGTTTTCTCATATATTCAGTTTTAAAAGATGTTAAAAAACTTTCATGTTAAAAAAGATTCCTACAAACATTGGTAGAGAATTATAAAAGCACAGTATAAGCATTTTTAAAGGACTTCTGAAAAATTCAGGACTTATGGTGAAGTCTGACAAGCATCTTAAAACATGCTGATCATACTTAGCTCTCACATAGTGCTATTTTCATTGGCAGATCTTAAAGTCCTTTAGAAGGATTGGTATTGTGACAGCCAAGGAAATTCAGGCAAACTACTGCTAAACATTTTCCAAAGTCATCTGGTAAACTACTGAATAGGCTAGGAGGAACGCCTGAGTCACAATATAGCAGTTTTTACCTCAGACTACAGTGTTTAGTCAGTGTTCCCTTAAGACAAATAGGTTGGATTTAATAATTTGTAACATTGTTCTTGTGGATTTTTAAATTAAAAAATATAAAGGTTAGTGTTTTTAAAGGTATCTGAGCAAGCTAGGCAAATAGAGGCAAAAACTAAATCTCTTAGTCTTTCTTGCCAGCTCCAGTATTTTACTTACATTCTAGAGAGTATTTCTACAAAACTAGCAACTGTGCCATCGTTAAACTGCCTCCAGCTTGAGAACTGGTAATAAAATACAGCATAGCACAGGCTACTTTGCTCTGGGGTTTGGAGCAAGTTTCACAGCCTATTCTATGCACTGCAATGATATTGCAAGATTTGTGTAACTATGTTGGGTTTTTTTAAAGCTATCTTGGTCTATGCAGTGCACTGTAGTTATTGTCGTGAATGCAGTATGGTCATATCTCATGTCCCTTTAAGTAGTTTTGGTTTTATTCCTTTCTGCTGACTTTTCATATCATCTGTTCCTTTTCTCCCCTTATCATGATTCAGCTGCAATGTTAAAGACTTATGAGGGAACTGGATGCAAAGGTATTTATTTTAAGTTACAATAAAGTGATTTTTGTGGATTTTCTATAGGTGTGCAGGTATGCAGCCATTAAATAAGGCAGTGTTGAAGTATCTATGTCTGCAGAGTTTATTTCTAGTGTACACTTGTATTAATACTTAGAGCAGAGGTATATTTTACAGAATTTCAATCCCTACGCTTCTTTTCATCAAGTTAGTTTTCATGTCTTACACTTTTTCCATCATCTAGGGAGTCTTTCAGACGAGAAGCAAATTTGCCATTAAACTAGGTAATGGAAGCATTGTGTTTCATAAACAAGGTCTATGTATCCTCTTTTTCATCTAGGAGTTGTGTAAAACCTTGTTTTCCCTTAGTGGAAGGGAAATTACTACTTCAGGTAGTTCGGATGTTTAACTGGATACCACAAGTTATATTTGGAAGGGGCAATCTCTTAACAGAATACTGTCAGTGAACAGCTGGCACACAGTAACATTTTATATCTTTACAGCTGTCTTCAAAGTGATTTTGTGATTCAGCCTTATTTTGATACCAAGACTAGAAGCTTAAATTACGTTCAATTTTTCTCCATACTTCAAAAAATGTTTTCTTCAGAAATAAATGATCTATATCTTAATCTCTTGATTTACATAATTCTTTACAGTGTGTAAAATTCTAATAAATAATTGCTCACTTTCAAGAAAATTGATTCCTCTCCAGTGGCATACTTAAAAATCAAGTCTCTTTCTAAATACCTAAGATCTATATTCAGGTGTTGATTTGGTATGTTTTGAATGTTCTACTGTGAAAAAAACAACTAAACTACGTTTTTATTCCAACAAAAAAATGACTTCATATTAGTGAATGTAGTTGTATCATTATTATTATTCAGCTACTCTGTGTCACATATGCAAAGATATCTTCCAAGAAAGCACCTTTGCGTTCCCAAATTCTCAAGCAAAAGCAGTTGCTACCTTGAAAACTACGGATAGTGGAAATTTGACATGATGGCAGATTTATGAGAAAAACATTTACAAGGTACTTACTTACTGACAGATTTGCAGTATTCCCACCGAAATGGTGGAAAGGGAATATTTTTGTAGTAAGACAGAAATGTTCAAGCTGGAGACAGGATTAATAAAAGCAACTGCTTGGAGGCCACTGTAGAGAGTGGTGCCTTTTATGCCAGATGTGTCATTGAAGTAGGATATGAAAGAAGATAAACTATGTCTAAAAAACGATTGTTGGTGTCTCTAAGATCCCAGTTGTCAATTAAGCACTCTTAATACTGTTGCGAGTGCTACAGTAAAGGCTCTACACAATATCCTTGTGTTGGTATCATTTAATTACGTAGACGGTGTGCAGGGGATGATAGCTACATCTAGCACTGTTATGGCTGATGCTTTCAAATCAATCATAGTGTTTATACATGAAATTAAGAAAGAAGTCTGCCTGGTTCACCAGTTTATTTTAAGAATATGTGGGAGCCTAATTGTATTAACAGTCTGAAGTTGCAGGGGAAGCAGAACAATAACAATCTCAGGCATAACACTTCCAAACTTTTCTTGTGCTGTCACAAATATTGGACATGCATATTGTCAATGTTTCCATTTTCTGAAGAATGCAGTAGATAGGGCGTGCAATTTCATAGCTCATCAAATAAACCCTTTGCCAAAAGGCTGAAAGGCATTGTGAAAAGGCTAAAATTTAGCCTTAGATTTGGTAATACTCTCTAGAGTGATACAACCCAATGACTCCTCTATCTGATTAAACTATTTTCCTTTTTTCCCTCCATCCCCATCTGTTTCTTTAGTGTAACCGCCATGAATGCTTTTGTAGCCTCATGGGGGTCTCATGAGGATGTAGGATGAAACTACATTTTTAGGTTGGCATTCTCTCTGTAAAGTCAGCATAAAGAAAAGTAGATTTTGTAAGTGTATGCGTGATTATCTTCCAATTTACAAAGTTTGTGATGCCAAAAATAAGTCTATGTAGTAATGGGGATGTGTGTTTGGGATATTGTTTTGGTTTTTTTTTGTCCGGCATAGGTCACCTTCTCACAAGAAAGTCATGGGCTCATGAAACAGGTCAAAAATGCCTTTGGTATTCTGTTCCTTCACTTTAACCCCTTCTGTCTTCTCTTTATACTGTTGCTTGGTTGAGCTTTGCCTCCTTTGCCCTTAGTTTTTCAGATATTATTGGAATTCTTGAAGATTTTTCTTCAAGGGCCCAAAGTGGTAACTTCTCCTGTTGGTCCAGAGATCAACTATGATCTTGGTATCTGCTTCCAGCCATGCTGGAAGCCTGGCATCCAGCTTTTTACTATCTGTAAAAGCTTTGTACTACTTCTTTGGGTTTGGGATGTTGTTTCTTTGTTTTCATATGATTCTGGAGACTTAGAATGACTGAAGGAGAAGAATGCACTTGGGACTGAACATTTTGAGCTGGGGCCCATGAATACAGTAATCTTTCAAGAGTCAACACATAGGCCATATGTAAGACTGCACAGCAAAGGGATAAGTGTATAAGGACTAAGAAGGTGTCTCTGATGACTTTGAAAAAAATTCTGGCTTCATGACTGAAGGTTATCTTGGCTTATCGATCATCTTTTACAACCTGGTTTACAACTCAGAATAGCGTGGCTGGGCATCCCACATGACATAGCTGAAAGGATTGCTGAGTGAGTATAGAAAACGTTAAGAAAACTCACTGTTGACATAGCTAAATATCTGAGGAAGATGAAGCTTTAATACAAAAAGACATCTACCATGTAATTATGATAGCAGAGAAAAACTACCTATCATAGAATAACTAAAAAGTATTTGGGGTTATTCTATTATTTTTAATTGAGTCAATATATAGTTTTTCAAAGGTACTTCAGCTACTATGAACTTGTCTTTGATTTTTTCAGAAGTTTTCCCATGATTGTTATGATTGTGATACTGACAACATTGTTATGACTTAGTCCAGAAATTGTCTATGACAAATCTATAGGTCTAATTAGAGCAGCGAAATCAAATGTAATACCAAAAATAGTGTCATTGTTATTTGTGTAAGAAAAGTTGCATTTAAACATGATTGACCTCAGGCAAGGTATGCAAGAAAACTAATAACTTCATGCAATTCACTTCGTCTATAAAGAGACAGCAAACTGAGCAGTCTCAGTCAACAAGTATTTGAAAACCTCAGCTTGCACCTGGGCAGTAATTTAGATTTGCAGCGGCTATGATAATATGGGAGAGGAACATGGCAGATATGAAAGACAGAGACATCTAATTTCAATATCTTGATCAAATGAGCTTCCTGACAGGAGATACACATGTAGCAAGAAGATTGAAAGCACTTGACAAGCAGTGCAGTTCTGGTAACATGCAATAGTTCACGGGAATTAGAATTCAGATTCCCCCTGAGCTTCTGTTTCTGTGCTTTCCCACACTCCTTTTCTAATTCACTGTTTTTGAATATTTTTTATTTCTCGGGCATTTTAGCTCTTCGTTAAAGTGTTCTCTTGTTTTCTTTCTTTTTTAAAAAAAATCTTCAAGCAGCTTTTTTGTATATTCCATTTAGAATGCAGTGTGAAATAGAAATTAAGGGAGATCGTAGGGGCTTTGCCTTTTACAAATACTTCAATAAACATTAATTTGTGAAAGAATGATCCCGTGATTAAAACTGAAAACTGATTTTCATATTTAATGTTGCTGGAGTGGGGGCACTAGCTGATCCGTACAATGCCTAATAACTGGGCTCATCTTCTTTTTTAACTCCTCTGGGTCTGCTATTAGATGTGCATATTCTTCAGAGAGATGAACCACCTTATTCTATGCTCTTATATGCGGGACAGGTACAAATGGCACTTTCTGACCTTAAGTTTATGATTTTGAGTTACCAGCTACTGTGTGTGTATATTCTTTTTAAAGACATTGTACTATACATATCAGCTTCAGAAGACAGGCTAGCATTGCCTTAAAATCTAGTCGACTTTAACCAGCCGAGAGCCTTTGTCTGATGCCTACCTTTAAAATTCATGGTTTGGGTTGGAAGCAACTTTTAGAGGTCATCTAGTCCACCCACCCTGCCATGGGCAGGGACATCTTCAATTCAATCAGGTTGCTCAAGGCCCTGTCCAGCTTGTCATTGAATGTTTCCAGGGATGGGGCATCTACCACCTCTCAGGTCAACCTGTGCCAGTGTTTCACCACTGTCATTCTGAAAAATTTCTTCTTTATATCTAACCTAAACCTACCCTCTTTCAGTTTAAAACCATTGTCCCTTGTCCTGTCACTATGTTCACTGATAAATGTCCCTCCCCAGCTTTCTTGTCGGCCCCTTTAGGTACTGGAAGGCTGCTCAAAGGTCTCCCTGGAGCCATTTCTTCACCAGGCTGAACAGCTCCAACTGTCTCAGCCTGTCCTCACAGCAGAGATGCTCCAGCCCTTGGATCATCTCCGTGGCCTCCTCTGGACTCGCTCCAACAGGTCCATGTCCTCCTTGTGCTGAGGACCCCAGAGCTGAAGGCAGTACTGCAGGGGGTCTCACCAGAATGGAGCAGAGGGGCTGAATCCCCTCCCCACTATACACCTCTCACATCTTGGTGTACAGTGATACATCCCCACCCACAATGAAGATGGAATATTTTTACTTGTTCTGAGTCAGTCTCTCTAACTGTCAAGATAAATTAAGGAGAACTCATACCACAAAAGGCTTAGAGTTCTTACTTTTCAACAGGAATTCTTGGAGGATTATTTTTTTAGGGAAAAAAATCTTATTGCTCTGCAACTCTTCACCTGAAAATCGCAAAGTAAAGTTGTACAAGTGTGATGACCTTTCTTTTTTAATACTCTTTATTAATGAATTGACTTTAAAAAATGGCATAAAGTATCAGACCTTGGATATTACTGGTTTGTGATGAATCTTTGTCTTTCATGTGGTAAAAACATAGCGGTATTGCCTTTAGTAAAAAGTATGGTTCAACTGAAGTAGAAGAAAGATGCCAATTTTAAGAAGCAGGCAGTTACTTTGATTCAGACTTCTGTACTTCTCTATGGTGATTACTGCATGTCTTGGCCTGTTATAAAATGATAGAAACAACTGAAGTTCAGATTGATTAGAGATATTTTGAAGGCACTTGCAAATTACAGACTTTTAGTCTTTATATTGACAGGCTGCAAGGTTAGGTGAACTGAAAATTCACTTAAATTTTACTTTTAAACTTCACTGATCGGTTGTCCTATCTGTGGAGTTAATTTTGGTTTGGGAGTACATAGCATATTTCCCCATATATTTGTATATTTTTGGGGGGTTTTTTGTTGTTGTTTTTTGTTGTTTGTTTTTTTTTTTAAAAAAAGTTTCTCTGAGTTATAATAAATATCCACAGAAAAGGCTGGAAGAAAGGAAGTTGCTTTTAAAAAAAAAGCCTATATGCCTCTCTTCTCTCCACAGGTTTGTTCTTTGTTTACCAGTAATGTAGCTATCCCAATTACTTTAAATTTTGGCTCACCCTTTATTCTCTGAGCAGAGAAGATTTTAATAGCTTAATGCTTTGTTTTGCATCTAAAGACTTGAAGAAAATTCAATTACCTATTAACTGGGCTAGAAAGAGGCCAGTATACATGTCCCAGTTGGTAGTTCACTCCTTGTCCGTTTAAGAATTCCTGTCATTCTCCTTGGAAATACCTAATGTGTGTCACTTATTCCACTGCCTTCATCAGTCTTCTTTCATTTAGGTTGGTACAGATAGGCAGAATAATTAAATAACGTAAGCTGAAGTGCTAATAGTACTATAATTTTCAAGGTAACCTATTCCAGGAGTGACCATCTCAACTTTCTTTGACTGTACTTCTTTACATTAGGGTGCTTACATAAAAATGCTTTCAAGACACAAGTATTGGCTAAATACTTGGCATTTAATTTCGTATCTTCATGAGATTATTGAAAACTAATTAAAAAATCATAAAAACACTTTGCACATTAAAAAAGTTCTCTTTAGGACCAATTGTAATTTGAAAATCTCATCAGAAGTTTCTGGGTTTAGAATATTTGGTCTTCAGGACAGCTTCTTTCTTTTCCTCTTATTCTCTTATTCTTATTCCTCTTACTCCTCTCTTCTCTCTTCCTTTCTTCCCCCTGTCTTTTTTTCATTCCTATTGTTACAAAAAGAAAGCAATGATGTGTTTGCCCACTTTTAATCAGAAAAGTGATTAAAATGTTTTCATTGTCATTTCTCATTATTTTAACAATAAAAGCTTTTAAAAAAATTTAAAAAAAAAAAAAAAAGAAAAGAAAAGAAAAAAGAAAACATCTTCCAGGTTTTGTTCTGGTATCTGTTACATTGCTGTCTGATATGTTGATCTGCTAGTGATGCTTGTTTGCTTTTTTAAAGAGAGGAAAAAGTGACTTGTGTAAATTTCTCAGGAGATTGTGATCATTTCATTTCCAATTTATTCCAAATGAAGAATATACTAATTAAAACAATTGTAATAGTGTTTCTGTAATTCTTTGTTAATTATGATTGACTTAATGAAATACTTCTGCATACTCTGTTCTCCTGGGTGTGTTTGGTAGGTTAGACAATTTGCCAGAGCAGAACTTCATCAAAGGAAACACTGGAAGAATTAGTGTTATTTCAAAGCAAGCTGAGCCTCTGTTGATCTGTGGAGCACCAATAGTGGGCTTAAGGCAATGCAAGGAATTGTCTTTTTCAGCAATATAATGCATACCAATGTTAATTTTTCTACAGCTGTCAATTTAGTTGAAATACACAGTTGTTTTACAATCCCTTTGAATCATGAAATATTGGAACAATTAAATTCTGCTACTTGACTTCTCAGCAGAAGTAAAAATAGCAAAACATTAATAATGAGGCATTGCTAGTACATGAAAGACAGGAATCGATTATTTGATGACTTTGAAGGTTTATTAAGAAAGAATTTGTATGCCACAAACTGCCTTAAATGTAACAGTGAGAGCCAAAGCATATAACATGCTCAGTGCAATGGATCAAGAAGGTGACCCTTGTAGAAGAGTTCTTGAATGGGTCAAGAGCAAGGGGCCTGAAGTTTAATAGATACAAGACAATGGTTTGGGTAGCAATTTTTAGCTGGGCAGGTAGAGGCCATGTTTTAGAAATACTCTGCAGGAATCTGTGTTGAGGCTTAAACACAGTACAAATATATTAATCTATGGAAATAAGAGACAATTTAGCACCCAAGTTACAGTACAATGCACACAAGAAAACAGTAGGTCTGTTCTTTCCTACTGTGTTTGTATGTCTTACTGATGAAGAATTTAGCCACTCTGTCAGTTTTAACAACTCCTCTTTTCTTTGGGGCTAAGAGGGGGAAAGGAGGAGAGAGTGGAGAGTGGGAAGAAAGGAGGGTGTGCAAAGAAGCTGAGTCCAAGAGCTCAGACCTTTTTTCTGTATTGACTCAAAACAAGTATTCTAGAAGGGATAGGTTGAAGCAGGCCACTCTCACCAAACTTCATATATACCCTTTCCAAAACAGAAACAACAGAAAGAGATACCCTAAAAGCTCAATGGAGAAACGTGAAGCTTTTGACTCTGCCATTCAGTACTGAGGAAGTATTAGAAATTATTGCTTGGGTGAAATTTCTATTATGAAAAATACTGAGGTTTGGAAGTTTGTCGTCATGTGACATGAAAAAGCAACATTTCTAAGTTTTCAGTGAGAAAAATGGAGAGAAATGTAGCACGTTCTTTCTCCTTACCCACACAAACCTTACAGTTGGGAACCACACCATAAATGGGAAGAACCATGTACTTCCTGACTGACTGCAGTGAGCAGAGCCAGAAGAATGGGGGACTGTTATACTGAAAAGGCAAATGGTGGCTCAGATACCTTCACAGGCAATATTTGATATGTACGAAACCCTGGTGTAGCCAATCAACAAATCCATTGCTGTGAACAGGACTTCATTGTTTGTTGTTTTCAGTACAAAGGAAGTCCCGATATCTGCTATGGGCCACCCACTAGAGGAAGGTCCTAATGATCTGCTGGATTAGGAATAAAATAATGGATCTGAGGAGGTCCAATAGATTGTGACCTATGCAATGAAAAAAAAATGCCACCTCTACCATTTCCATTCTCAGCTCCCCTGATCTTTGAAGAAGACAGGTGAGCTTACCAAATTGTTTCAAATGTAAACCTTCTAAATGTTGGTTCACTCTACAAAGATTTTGAAGGGATTCTTCTACAGAAGAATAAAAAACTTAGATGATTCTCCTAATTATTCCTCTGCATCCATACAAGTGTCCCCTTCACAGTAGTCTGTCTGAACAGCAGTCATGGCTGTACAAATCTTTTAGGAAATCTCTACTACTTTTTTGCCTCTCCTATATCCCTGTCCTCGTAGATATACAGTCCTCCTTTAAAAGTTCTATCACTTTAAACTGTTGCATATTACAATTCATAAATGTGGATTCTTCTATGCAATTTTTGAGCTTTCCTTGTTGCAATTCCCTGCCCTTTGTCAGAGTTCTCTTGAGAATCCATTATGGCAAATGCATTCTTCCTCAACCTCATCTGATGTTTCCTGTTGAAAACGGGAATCCCCGGTTATCAGTCGGTAAATGAAGATAGAATTCACAACTCTGTCTGCAGGAGGTATATGTTCATATATCAGCTCACCTGGAATCTGCATGGGGCTTCCCTGTTGATGCAGATTCTGCCCATCTACATATCTACAAAACAGGATCACAGTGATCACAGTGATCCATTCTCTTCTCACCTGTTCCTCAGCTGAAATGTAAGCACACTTGCTTAAACAGCAGAAATTCATATATGATAGGAAGAAGTAAATTAGAGTAGAATGAAGGAATAATAACATTCTAGGCCTATCTTACTTCTGATATTTCTGGTTTAAGGACCTGAAGAAGTTGTTATAACCTATATTGAAGCAGTCATTTCCTCTGACACTGTAGATAAGAACTAGTTAACTCTGAAAATTAGTTGCTTTCTAAATCTGAAGTATCTAATTACACAGTAAGGAAATTTCGTGTACTTATTAAAGACATGCCATCAACCGGATGGGGTTATCTGGTGAGGAAGAATTTTCTACAACTTATTATTCCTGATATTCTGATCAGGCTGTTACCTAAGCAGAATCTGGGTTATCAGTTATGGGCCTGTAATAGGATAGTTCCCACCAATATTAGTGTATTTTCTGATCCCTTGGACTCACATTCTGTTTTCCTATTTACAGTTCCTAGACTCTTAAACAACTTTATTCATATGTTTCTATCAGTCTGGAGGATGTTTTTGAAAGCTATATTATCTTAAATCCTTTTAGCTTGGTAAATTAGTCCTCTTTATTAGACCATGCTAATATTTATTGTCATCATGCACATTATTCGACTCATCTAAGAAAATGTTATTTTCAGTAGGTGTAACGCTTTCATAAAGCAGAGCTATTTGGTGCCGTAGGAGGATATCCACCTGATGTGTTTCAGAGAGGAAAGCTGACCCTTACGTTGCAGAGAAATATCAACCTTTCGTGAATGGCAGAATTCTGTGGAACCAACTGAAGATGTTGCCAGCACTGCCTTGTCATTGCACTTCTTTCATAGGTGGCCACCCCAAGATCTGGCTTCAGCAGAAGACTTTCTGTGAGAACTTTCTAATGAATCTTAAGCAAAATAAACCAGATGAACTCCTCTACCCAAATTGGCACAGCTGATTTGCCCTAAGCAAATCAGAGGCCATTCTTACAAACAGCTCTGGCAGTGGAACTGTTGAATGATATCTTCTGGCTGAAGAGCAGCAGAGTGGGTGGTAATGTTTTCTGTTGCCACAGCTAACAGAAGATAAATCCTAACAGAAGATAAATAGTTCAAGATTTCTATGTGTAGAACTTACGTTGTGTGACTTTTCAACCAGCTATGTAAGTGGGGTTTTAATTGGATTAAACTGTGCCTCTCTATCAAACTCTGTAGTTAAGAAACATGGATGGCAGACCCTCTGTTTCTAACCAATAGAACTGACCTATATTTGGAAATTTCAAGGAAATATCTCTGTGGGAGCTTCTGACCAGCAACTAGTTGATGATTCATGCATAATAATTCTTCATAATTCTTCATAATAATATTTTTAAATTTTATTTATTTTTATTTATTTAGTAAGAGAGCTTAGTAAAGTGTCATTTGTGATGAAGCATGAAAATTGATAATTGTCTTCCAAGTTTATGCACTGCTCTTCCACATCTGAATTATTGTAGTCTAATGCTTGTTTTTCCTATAACTAAATCTGAAATTGAATGAGTGCTTTTCTGCATCCTAGTAGCTTAATAAAGCTACACATTGACTCTCCTAGCAGTCATAGTTAATTCAGAGCAGGTTAATACCATGTTCCAAATGCACGTATGTTTTCAAAATGTCCTGAGCTGATATCTGGCGTCAGCCAACCTTTCATGCTCTGCGCCACTCAGGTGATCTGGCTTCTTAACTTGATGGCTAGTTTGGTAGAAGTATCCAAAAATTGTTACTTAAAGTTTTCATTTCCTATCTAAGGTAAATATATCTGAGTTATCTGAAGTGGGGTATATACACATACGCAATTATTAATTCTACAAAAATAGATTCTTTGAGATGTATTGTCTACATGGGTACTACCATCAGCACTCCGTGTCTGCTACCATTTGACCTCTAAAAAGCAATTTAAGTGCCTAAATAGAGATGTCTAGACAAATTTGGACACTCCAGATACCCTTTCTGACCTCTTGCTACTTTTCCAGAAAGACCCAGGTTTCCAGTAAGTTGTATGTCAAATCTATCAGCCCTTGCAGTCGCCTTGGATGCACTACTGTGTCTAAAATGACCATATATGTCTGTATTTAGTCACCTGAATCTCTTCCCTTCTTTTCACAAAATCTGCATTTAAGCATTCTTGTGTGATGTTACTTTTCAAAGTAACTACAGTTATTTGTGAAAAAAAATATCTTTTAGAGATTGTCAGTCTGCCTAGAAAATTAATATTCTTAGCTAAATTCTTTTGCACATAATCATTTAGATTGATTTTTTTTAAAGATCATTTATGTTTTGTAAATACTTTTCAAAAGAATTTCTGTGGTTATCCTCTCACATTTACAACCCCGAAAAAAAATCATTAGGGGAAAATTAATATAGAGAATCTATTTTTTATTCCTTCATTTTCACCACCCAGTATTTATAACAAAAAAGATGTAGTGGGTTGCAAGCTTGCTAAAAGACTATGATCTTTACTGATTATTTTCGAAACAGATACTTGTAAGTAATTATATAAAATTTCAGTAAATGTTCCACATCATAGAGTTGAAAAACTTTGCAGTTCTGGATATAATCTTCCACGACTGCAGGTATCTACATCTAGAACTGGACTGTAATTCTACAACCAGAGGTATTTTTTAAACATTTTGAATATTTATACACTTTCCATCCTTATGGCTTTGTTTCTACTACCTAACAAGAAATTTTGCAAAAATTAAATGAGGCCATTTGGGTTGGGGGGCCTTTATTTTGCACTATTTCTTATGAAAGCATTTATTCCATTCTTGCTGGCTTTGAAACATAATTATAAGATGAAACAGGGCATAGATGAGCTTGTATGTGGAATGAGGAGATGAGAGACAAACTATATCCCATCTTAAGTATCTTAAAAATACTGCTCAGATCAGAAATATATTCTATATCAAGGTTAGGAAAGATAGAAATGCATGATCAGTGCAAATGCCAGAATATATATTTTGTATAATTTCTGCTGTTGTCTTATGCTTGGGGAAACTGAATTCTTACTTAGGCAAATCCTTCCTTCCAAATACAAGTGTTGAATCCTTTTAGAAACAACATTCTAAAAATCATCCATTATTTTTCCAGTCTCTTTTGCCTTGACAATTAGTAAGTTTTGTTCCCAGTTGATGGAGGACTTTGTCATTCCTTCTTTGCATTTGATGTGTGAAATATCAGGAGTGGAACAATTAACGAGGTATCATTAGAGTCTTCAACAAAAGGATATGGTTTCAAGAGCTCATCTGTCACATTCATATTGCTTCGCACTGATTTTGGTTATTAAGTGTCACCAAATTTTCCTCTTCTATTACTCTTCTCTGCTGTACTACATTGTCAAATTAACATGTACTTTCTGAGCCCAGCCACAACCCACTCAACTGCTAGCTTTCTCCTGCAAGAGATTACCACAGAATTTCTCAATGCAATTATATGTGATCTTTCTGTAAAATTACATTTTGCATCAATTTCCATTAATTTCTCAGAATTTCTTATGAAATTGAGTGTTTCAGTGTTACAAAGAATACTGGGGTGTTTTTCTTTTTACTGCACGGTAGAGTTGAAATATTCTAGTAGAATTTTAGCTTGAACACCGGTGTTGAATTAGTCCAGTGTTTCACCTGGGGGATGTTGAACATTATTTTATCTGCCTGAAATTTTTAGTCCATAAACATGTTAACATGTTACTTTTCTGAAGGATTCTTATTTTGATGAGCTGGTATAAGGCAGATTCTTGTGCTGTAAAATGTGGTGTTTCATGAGAAGCTGTCTGTCTTTAAGACATCTAGGAACCATGCCTTATATAGTCACATAGAAAGAAATTCTCATGGAAACGGCATTATGGAGGTGGCAGCTGCAGCTCTGTATTTTTGTCTAGGTTGAATTTTGCAGTTAAAGATTAACCCCTTGTGTGATCTCTGTAAAAATTACATTTATATCCCCCTCAAATACAGAATAAACTCTATGAGTAGCAAAACCAATTTCTGAAAATGTAGAAGAGTCTCAATACATCTCTCTAAGAGTGAAAATCAATTCTATTTGCACCAGATTACACTGCTTATGTGGAAATTTTGGGCAAGAACTATATTTGGGTATTATAATGTGGTTAGAATTAGCAATAATTACCAACTGATATTCTTCCTTACTGAAAGCTTTTTTCTTCATTAGAGGCTGGCAAGCAATGTTCAGAAAACTCCATACGGAACTATCTTTCCCCTGAAGTCTTTCTCATCTTTTGCAGTTCCTGATGGGTCATTGTGAAACAGATTAGTAAAATGTGGACAGTGGAACTACCAAGAAGTTAGAGATAATGAGGCAGTAAAATCCTTCAGTACACAGTCAAGTGCAGACTGCAACGTTAAGGGATTGCATTGGCATGTATGAAGCTAGTAAGAGCAAACACATAATCCACAGAGATTTTTACTGTCATTTCTAAGGGATTGTATGACTTTGAGTAGCTGCTAATGTTGGAAGCTGGGCACAGAACCTGGAGACCGCCAACACCAACCTTGCAAATCACCTTCTGGTGGTTTCTTTAGATTTAGGAGGAAGCAGAAGGAGAAACAGCAGTCCGGCTGGACAGTGTTGCTCCTTTTCTGTGTTGTTGCTGGTGAGAGTAGAAGCCCACATTCTTCATTAGTTTCTTAGTAATCGTGTTATATCTCCCACACAGGTCCATGGTACCTTGTTATAACATTTACTAGAGTAAGAAAACATTGCACTGGCTCATCAAATATATCTACAGCCAACATACTGCCATCAAAGAGCTGGAGCTTGGTCAGAGCACCATGTTGATTGCTGTGTGAAATAATGCTTTCCTGAATATTGCTACTTCAATTTTTAAATACTATGAGTTTTCTGTCTTATACCTTTTCTTGTGATCATCCCATTTTGTGTCACTTTGGCAATACAACCAATATCATCGCTACTGAAGGCACTTTAGTGTGTCCAAAGCAATCTTTATCATGGAAGTAAGATGACTTCTTTGCTTTCCATCCTTCTGTGAGAGGGTACTCTCCAAATATTACTCTTCTGTGACTGTTAGTTTTATCAATCGAGTGTGTGGAAAAGGGAGTTGAGAATACATTTTAGGGCAGATATTACACATGTGCAGAGTGTGCTGCTAAAAACATCTTTCTGGATCAAATGAAAGCAGAACTTGAATAAATTAATAGTGCAGGTGTCACAATACAGTTGTTACCATAGCTATAGAACAAAATTCTAGGAGATTTTTATTTTACACTAGAAACTTGTGCCATGGCAACAGCAATGCCTGTTAAAGATGTCATTATATGTCTGTCATTATAATTTATCTGTTACAGCTCTTTTCATTACTATTATTAACAACTGTTATTCTCCTGAATGTACTTTAATTTTGAATGTGGAATCTCTTGGAATGCAAATGTGCATAAACTGATTTCCAACTTTACATGAATACAAAATCCACAGTATTTAGTATGCTCCTGTTTTCTTAATGTGTTCTGCAGTCTTGGACTCAGATTCAGAAAATAGATATGTAAGTTTGATGAAGCATCTGTAAATTATAACTCTCAAATACTGAAAGTGAGAAATAGTATTCCACAGAGTTCTATATATGTACCACAAGCAACTGTGCTGGGGTGCACCAGTGTGTAAATAAATAGCTGATTGAATTGCAATCTGCTGCCTAAATGCCAGTTTGCTTGTATATAAACCAGTGATAACAGGAATATGTATCTGTGACTTTGAGATTATGGCAGAACTGAATTTATTTGTAGTTCCAAACATAAATGTTTTCCATGCAACACAGATCTGGCAGTATCGCAGTGATTTTCAGAAATAATCCACTCAGATAGGTAAGCTGTATGTGCACTTGTAATGACACAAAAGATCTGTAGAAATTACATCTGTTTATGTTTTGGTATTTAGGACACTATTTACAAATAAAAAGGTAAGGTGGTAAGAAAAGGACTATCTAGTAAGGAAGCAAGATCTCTTTCTGTTGATTTTTTTAAGATTACAAAAATAAATGTTCTTGCAAAAAGAAAAAAAATTATTTCTCATAAGCAGAAAACTTCTTGCCATTGGGATTCAATCCAAGAACTTGAACTTCTCCACTGTCATCATCAGATCAGACATGACTTTTCCAAGCCAGGTCTTGAAAACCTCTAAGGATGGAGATGCCACCTCTCTGGATAATGTGTTCTAGGGATGCAGAGCAGCATGCAATGCTGCTTGCTTCTTAACCTTTATCACGACCACATACTTTTTTTTTCCTGACAATGCCAGTCTTTTTCATTGCCCAATATAGATGTGGTTTGCATTGCTCAGAATCATGGGGTGAAGAAGGCATAGCTGTGAGATCTTTGCTTCCTTTGTCATATAATTAACAAAGCTCTTAGTTCAAGCAAAAGAAAAGAACTGACAGCTGAGGCAACTGAACACTGCACAGACAACACTCTATCTCTGCCAGAGCTTTTGTTATGCTGATCAAGACAGACCAAACTTTATCCAAGTAGTCATTAACAGCGTTCCTGGTTTTTTTGAATGCTGAATTTGAGGCAGTAGGGGTCTGACTGAAGTCAATAGCAAGTGTGCTTTGAAAATATTCTGTGTTACACAACGTTAAGTACTCTGAACAAAACAAATCTTAAAGAATTTCAAATTGGATGCCCAAAATTTGTGGACATTTTCAGCATTATCTCCTTGTGCCTTATCTCCCCATTTATCAAATTAGGATGTTATCACATTATAGCCTCACCCTGTAAAGATACATGGGTTCATATTTGTGAACCCCTGAGATATTGAACATCATAAAAAAATCTGAGGAACTGCTGGATAACTTGATATTCAAAGAAGAATTCGGATGCTGTGCAGTAAGTAGGTAATAGGATCACTCATTTTGAACAAGAATGTAAAATGTTGAAGAGCTTCTCCTTCACCGAGCAAACTTCATTCTGAACGCTAAATGAAACAGGCGGGGCTTTTTTGAAAAATAGTAGGTGATCATATAAAAAGTGAAATGCAATGCTGATAACACATAAGAAGACTAAATGTTGCACAGGCAACCTTTGTTTTCATCTTTCCTGGCTTCCTTAAAGTGTTTGTGTGGGTACTTTAAAGACGGAAGTTATAACTACAGTGGAAGATACATACTTGTATATGCACAACACAATAACTGTACTTAAAGATCAAGCTGAAAAGATTTACACAATATACTTAGAATCTTTGAATACATTGCAAACTGCTGCCACTGCAACTAATGAAATAACCAAAAATAATGTTTTGATATGCTGTCACTGTACCACTGCTAGAAAGTGAGACATACACATACACACTTTCTGGTTGTCACTACATATATTTACTAACCACAGAGGAACAGGAGTTCTCAGAAACAACATCTTTTGTTTAGAGTAGTAAACTGAACAAAATCAGGCCATGAGATGAAATTGGTGCTTAGCAGTCTGTACTGTTAAGCTGTTGTGTGGGTTTTGGCAAGATTTGGCCAATACTGAGTAGTACCCACCCAGACACTACCCCGACATAACACAAGTTTTAGCTGAGGTCAGAGACTGTTGCCAGTAGTTGCTTGGATGGGCCAGCTCTGTCTTGAGAAGGAGGAGAGTTTATCTTAAAGAACGTCAACCTAGTAATTCCTTTAGATCCTAATAGTTGTTGGCTAGTTTTATTCAGTAGTATAGATGTAGCAAAGATATTAGTGAAGATAATGTAGGTATTGGTGAAATCCTTGCAATCCAGGTGTCCATAAGCTTTTCTTTTTCCTTATTTATTCTTCTTTCTTACTTTGTTCTCACAAAAACATTTATCTCTTAAATTAGTTCAAAAGACAGCTGTAAGACATCTCTGGAACAGCAGGATAGGATTCAGTTTATGATTAAGACATCTAAATGTCTTAATCTGAACGCAAAACTGGATGATGTCTCCCATTATAGTCATTGGCAAGCTAGTCAATACAGTTAACCGAACACAGGGAACGATTCAGCTGACCAACCACAATATCCAGTGAGTGGCATCACTCTCTGGGATCCACTGACTGCATCAATCTAATCTCTGAATTGCAGACATACAATTAATTGAGCAAATTTCAGCAATCAAAGAAAGTGAGAATGTCCCATGTCCTTCTTTTCCCCTGTTTTTTTCTCCCAAACCAAATTTTCTGGCGTTACTGATTCCTTAGGCTAAGTCACATCCCACATTCAACCCTTCGCCATACCACCCCATGTCTTTTAGTTGAGAAATGTCTTAAGTATATAATCTAATCATTTATTTCCCAAAGAAAAAAAAAAAAAAGTAGATTTTCTTAGGTTGCACCCCTAATCTTGATTAAAATTTTATCGTGATATTTTAACAAATAAGACTAACAAGTAATTTTACATTTTTAAGCTCCTACTGACTAGTAAAAGAGCTGGTGTTTTGAAGTACACATGAAAATCTTTCTTCTACCATTCATTGCTTCCTTTTAGAAGTGATATTTTGAGATTTATGCTGTTTTTTCACAGTCAGGTGTTTTAGCAATTAGGAGAAAACTGCTCAACTTCTTGGCAAATTATGACATGATGCTATGTTTAATTCCTCCTGGTAGTGCTGTGCATACAGTCCTACAGTTAGAGTCTAGATATGAACATACAACTTCTAGCAAGAATGAGAAGAATGTATTTATCTTTAATGAAGTAGTTACAGAGATGCAACTGTTAGTGGGGACACAGTTATTCTGAATAGAACATGCTGCCTTAATGGCATGTGGACAGAGCAATGTTATCTACACCAACACTTTAAATGAGGCAGCACAGGTAGAGAAAGGACTCTTTTTTTTGGTCTCCTAGTCCTTACAGCAACAGGCATAAAAAGAGCTATAAATTTTTAATAATTCACTCTGAACTGTTCCAAAAGTACATTTTTCTGTAGTTCCTTTTTTTGTGTGTGTGCTAAACTGCATATAAAACTTGTTTCCAAAAGACTTGATTTCCTATTCTTTTTTTTCAACGGTTACTATTACTCTGAATCTATTCTCACAAATTTCCAGAAATAAAACCAACATAGATATATTCTTTAGAGACTGTCAGTAAAAAGGCATCATCGTGTGAATACACTATTATCATAATGACTATAAAAAGAAAAATTTTTAACAATGCTCCTGACAATATTGGTTCTTCATGTGTTTTACTACCTACAAATTAACTAGCTAGTTCATCTTACTAAACTGTATAATTTGTACACATTTCAACTCAATAACAAATTAAAAGAGACACCAACAATTTGATGGAACAGCAGTGACCTTTTTATTTTATAATTATTTTTTTTTCCTGGAATTCATGTGTAGCACTGAGTGGTTTTGGCTGGTTTTCATCCAGTCAGGATAAAATAGTCAAGTTTAAGGAAAGATTTGTTTTTTAAGAGACTAATGAATCAATTCATGGCATAAGTATCTTTTGTTACTGTACATAAGAAAGAACCAAGCGGCATACAGTAGTCATTTTACAGAGAGTAAGGGGTTTGTTGTTTGTGGTGCTTTATGACCCTGGTTTTTTACAAGGTATTCTCTCATTTCAGAGCGTCTTTGCCAGGGAGAAACAGCCACTGAAAGTGAGCTTCCTGAAGGACATCCCGCGGAACAGTTTGCAGGTTTACTTCATGGATCATCACCTGCATGTGACCCACCTGATAATCCACTCCAGCTGTACAGCAAAGCAAACCAGTGCAGTGGTCCACTAGAGAAAAGTGTTCTGAGCAAGAGCATGGTTCCGCAGATACAGCTACAGAAAGAAAGCAACCCTGATCCCCCTGTTAAGAAAAAAAAGCCACCAGTTGTAAACAGAACCATATTTCATACTAAAACTAAACCAGCAGAAAATCATACATTGGTTGGCACATCAACAAGGATAAGTGAACAATGGGTTATTACCACGGGGGGATTTGTGGAGCGAGCATGCACACTTGGGAGAATACGATCTTTACCAAAGACTTTGCTTGAAATGCATTTGTGCAAAAATGTTTCAAAATCTGATTCTAATCTTATCACCCATCCACCAAATGACAAAAAAGCAAGAAGCAACTGGAGTGAGCCCACACCAAACCAACGGTGCTCCAAAGGGAATTCAGAGAGAACACCTTCCTTCACATCAGAATGGGAAGAAGTAAGTTTTGTTCATTTTTAAGTACAAGCAAATATACGGTATTGTGAAAATGCTGTTATTGTTTTCAGTTTCAGAAATTAAATAAAAAGTGAATCTTCTGCACTGCAAATCCTCAGAGGGTGTGTCATCGTGTAATGCATGGTAGTTTGACATCTGGCACAAAATGCAATGCATTTATGTTCAAAATGCTGTGTACTTAATGAAGTCTATTGTTTCCATAGTGAATGAAGTTAACCAGAAGTAATTCTACAATTTGTTGTGACATTGAAATTATTGTCTACTAAAGCCCTCACCACTGACACTAATAAAATCAGTAAAATTATTTGTAGCTGTGCCCTTTAGTTACATATTTGCTAATTATTTCCCACCATGGCAATGCCTGCCAGAAAGAGACAAGAGAAAATGGCAGGAATGGAAACTCTCAGATTTTTGGGTTGACTGTGCATTCTACAAACCCTCCCTATATAACATATCCACTAACTGGTATGTAGGCTGTGTGCAGAATTCTTGGCATATACCTGACTCTTGTGTGAAGCGGGACTATGCTTATAGCTACAATGAATTCAGGACTATTAAAAGAAATGTCCATACTGAGTTTGTAGTGCACGTGCTTGCTCATACAAGAGACACTATTTTAGGTTTAGGACGAGATTTAAAATAATTTTTAGACACTTTATTTTAATTTTTTTTTCCTGTGCTACATTTCAAGAATGTAAATTATTCTTTATATACACAAAACTTCCCATCTTGCTGAGGTAAATTAAGAGTGGGAAATGTTTAGATCTTTACTGATATTACAGAGTAGCAAGCATTTATCTTTAAAATGACTGCTATGGGGAAATGTATATGTCTCCAGAGTGCGATTTTATTTCAGAAAGAACCCAGAGCTTCTTTGTGTGATTGGTTATTTTTCTAAAAAAACATTTCCAGCTCATCTAAATGTCTGATTGGATAGGGTATCTGAAGGTAGTTTTTGTTGTAAAGGAGATACTCTCTCAGAGGAAAGGTACTTAGGATCAGGTTTTGATGTTAATAACTTGGATACATTGTTATGAAATCCTGATAAGCGTCAAGTTCAAGTTCACATATTTAGGGGAACATCAAGATTTGATTGTTCTTAAGAGTAAAAAAAAA
>NW_009624651.1:0-3634 GCF_000690535.1 Cariama cristata | reverse complement strand
TGAGGGAAGACCTTATCGCCCCCTACAACGAGCCAAAAGGAGGTTGTAGTGAGGTGGGGGTTGGTCTCTTCTCCCCAGTAACTAGTGATAGGACAAGAGGAAACGACCTCAAGTTGCACCTGGGGAGGTTCAGGTTGGATATTAGGAAGAACTTCTTCACTGTAAATCGTCAGGCATTGGAACGGGCTCCCCAGGCAGGTGGCATACTCACCCTCCATCCCTGCAGGTGTTCAAAAAACTTTTACATGTGGCACTTTGAGACATGGTTTAGTGGGTTTAGTGGGCATGGTGGCATTGGGTATACGGTTGGACTTGATGATCTTTGAATTGTCTTCCAACCATAATGATTCTATGATTCTAAACAAAAGAAATAAACAAATAGGTCTTTTTTTTGGTCAATTACTTCTTGTTCTTTGACGTGAAACTGTCTAAAGAACTGTAAAATCGTGCAGATGAGGAGTTAAACTGTATGGGCTATAGAATATCCTTGACACCAAAAGTGAACATTGGGGTTAGAAGTTTGAATGATTGCGCATGTTCATTTTGCATGTGAAAGAAGACAATCAAGAGTAAGAAAGCAGGAATATGAGGAAGAAAGTGTTAGCACACTTGGGAGGGACCCAAAAAGTATAAGCTACAGTTTTGTATCAAAACAGTCAGCAGCAAAACTAGGTTAAAGTATTGCATCTTCTTCCTTAGTGTGACTATTTCTTCTTATTTCCCTACCATACCCCCACTGTAACTGTAATGAATGAGAATAAGAGAAGAGAAGCATTAATTGATTCAAAAAAGTCTAACTTTTATGTTCTATGAAAAAATAATATTTGCATTTTTCCATAGTACTGGCTGCAAAGGAAGACTTCTTTTCTGAAGTAGCCTCCTGTTGATTTTTTTTTTTAATGTCTTTCGGTCAATTTAACTTTGCACAGCCTATTGCAGTGTGGAGAATACCTGTGGAACTGAGATTCAGTAATATAGTCTTTTAATTTTCCACCAATGTGGAATTGCCTGGTACTCTTAGCTTTTAAATAGCTAGCTTTATACGTGAAAAGACTAAGTTATTGATGGATCAGCTATGTATTTTTGAAGTTTAGCTCTAAACTGCTTTTCAAACCTGCCTTCCTAACAAGAAATAAATTATAACTTTAAAATGTTAAGGGATTAAAATTGAAATTATTTTCAAAATCTTTTATCCAAAAAGCCAGTAAGTTAAGAATTCACAGTATTCTAAGTACTTCTTTTGTTTTAGGAATGGAAGGAACAAATTGAACTACAAGATCTAAATACGAATTTTTAAGAATATTTCTTTTGCTAATGAACCAAGCTTTCCTAAATCAAGTTAAGAAAACTCAAGACATAGATCTCCATGCGTAAGTACCTGAGTTTTAGATCAGCATTATTAGCTGATAAGTACACATTTTAAAATGCAGGAACTTGTTTGCAGATATCTCTGGCAGAATGTACAAAATCTTCAGGCTATTGGTGAAAAGGAGAGTTGGGAGTGGAAGAAAGTACATTAATAACTTCAGCAGTGCACAAGAGTATCCTATTCTATGAATAAAGAACAAGAAAAATTAATTTAACCTATGCTGCTCATCAAGGTGAATGAATAGGCAAGAATGTGTTCTGTACTGGGCATATAAGATACACAGGCTCAAGTAATACAACTACTGCCCCTGGAAAGACTTTCCATACAGGTTGTAAAACATGGCACTACAAGCTGACAGTCATTTTTACAACATAGTTGTTTATCAATATGTTACAGTTTTGATGCATAATAAAATTCCTGATTTAATTCACTGGAGTCATTCTAAAGACCTGTGAAAGTGATGAAACAGACACTTGTTCATCAACAGAGCGCAGACTACAGCTGCAGAAATCAACTCTCAATAGATTGCAGGATTCAGAATTGATTGCTACTGTTATGATTTATCCCAACGTTAATGGAAAAAGCCTTCTAAGTGGATTGAAGGGACTTTTTCCCCATAAATCCAGAGTTAGTACTTACCAAAGAATTTAATTATTATTTTTTTTTCAAAAAACAATTTTCCTCTTGGCCCAATGCTTTACTCGATTACACAATTAGAAGTAAATTTTTTTTCAAATGGACTATAGTTGTAAACAGACTTTCTTTCAGAAATGAAAAGTTATACTGTGTAATAACCTGAGAACTGCAGTAATAAGGAGGAAGAAGAAGAATTGAGTGTTTTCATGAGTTAACCTCAATCACAAAGAGGTGGAGCCCCTAAACTGCCTATAGCCTGTGGTATCAGGGTCCACGGGGTGTCAGCTGGCCTGTGGGACCTGGCTTAGCATAGCCCATGGCCAAGCAGGGCAGGGCTGTGGCATCTTATGGCATTGTTGAGGCAGGGGCTGATTGCCCCACAGTGGGATGAAACAAGGTCCTGGGCCATGGGCAGGGTATGGGGAGGCCCTGGGGAGGCTAGGCAGTGGTAGTGCCCTACGGCCTTACATATGGAGGGAGTTAAGTCCTTGCAGAGGGGAATTCAAACCACCTAAATGAAGCTACTGCTCTAAATTACCAGCCAGGAAACCAATGCTTCTCAATGCATTGCACAAGAGCTTAAAGCAGACTCATCCACAGTGTCTAGTGTTAGTCGACTGTAAAATATTCCAGTCTACAAAATAGTCCAATCTGACAAACAGTATTGGAGGTAAAAATATTGGCAGGAAGAAAAGTGAACATGACACTCATATGAGACTAAAAAGGCTTAATTCTGCTTCTAAATGAAAGGCAGATATGTCAGTATAAGGTACAGGATGAGAGGAAAAAATATTTATCCCAGACTCCTTGCTTAAGTCCCAGCTAAACAGTGCTGCTGGTGGTACAGTGTCAGTGGGTTTACAGTACTTGGCTGTAGACATCTTCTATCCAGAGATGTTGGTGAGCAAGGCATTGGGAAACTGGGAGAAAGGACTTCCCAAAGCAGGTTTTTGGTGGGTTTGGGAAACACAGGTGTCTGCTGTTTTGGTCATGTGGTATTTTGCTTTCTGGCAAGCACCTGACAACCGAAAGCTAGTGCTTCACAAGTGCAATGCCTTGTTCAGTCCTGGCTTATCCTGCTATCAGTGGCTTCTCTGCCAGTTTCTTCACCTTGAGACCAGAGTGCAGCTTTGTGCAGCACCATGGAGATGGTGACCAGCAGGGTAGGGTGGGATTGAGACATGTGGCCATGATACCAAGAGGTGGACCTCACAGTCTGTAAGCCTTAAGTCTCCTTGCTCTAGAAGGAAAAATTCCGACCATACAGTTGCAGTAACGACCACTTTACCTCTGTCTTTTCCACTGTTAACCCTGTGGTGGGTTAACCCTATCTGGAGGCCAGGTACCCACCAAAGCCGCTCTATCACTCCCCTCCTCAGCTGGGCAGGAGAGAGAAAACATAACAAAAGGCTCGTGGGTCGAGATAAGGACAGGAAGAGATTACTCAACAATTACTGTCATGGGCAAATGGGCTAGACTTGGGGAAATTAGTTTAATTTGTTACCATTCAAATCAGAGTAGGATAATGAGAAATAAAACCAAATCTTAAAACTCCTTCCCCTCACCCCTCCCTTCCTCTCGGGCTCAACTTCACTTCTGATTTTCTCTCCCTCCTCACCACCAGTGGCA
>NW_009624650.1:0-11401 GCF_000690535.1 Cariama cristata | reverse complement strand
TCCAGTGTCTCACCACTCTCATCATAAAAGTTATATATATATATTATTATATAGTGCATGCTTATAGGTATTTTAATTTTGGCCATTTGTGACTAAATGCCATGTGTTAAAACCTAGTATGAGAGACATCGTAGAAGAACCATCTTAAATGTGTGGACTAAGTTTGCTGATATCTAGGGCCTCACAGAGTTTGCTTTTTTAAAAATATGGACAGCAGAAAGACCCAAACTCAGCTCTGATTCAGTTCAAAGTTGTGCTTGCCAACTAGAGGCAGCTGGGTCACACTTTGCTTGCCTCTGCGGCATTCCACTGGAGATTTCATTTTCAGATCAGTACCTCTGGTTATTGGACATGCAAATCTCCCTAAACATCTTCTCCTCACTTTTGTTGAGCTCAGACTGGCTTGATGGGATTGGTCAAGTTGTGGACATAGTCTTTTTTTTAATGTTCTGGTAGGTGCCCTACATGTGTTTGTCCCAAGAATGGGACAACAGGAGATGCTACCCAGGGTATCTTACTGTGGTGGAGGGTTAGACTGTGTGCTTCTCAGTGTAGCAGTGTGAACACTGAAGCCAGTGCTTGCCTGCTGCTTTGTGTACATTAGCAACTTTTAGCATGATTTCGATTCATGTGAAGAAGTTTGGATATAATTGTTTTATTTATTTTAGAGCTCCAGTAGAAGTGAGGGGTAGACATGAGCTTGGTTTGTCATTGCTTGCTGCAGGCTATTTACTTTTTGGAGTCTGAGGAGAGGTGCTCATTTATATCATGCCTTTCATATGTGTTTCCTATTTTTACAACAGGAAACTTTCATTGAAATTTGAGTTCTGTGGTGCTGTTAGCTTGATAATTACAGTATCATTTCAATATGTTTTGCTTCAGTGCAAGCTTTCACAAATCTGTTCCATTCTCCAACCAATAAGAAAAATGACCTAGGTAGAGTATTGCTGTGTGTGTGGTGCAACAGGCTTCTACCTCAGAGGAGGAACTTTTCTTCTGTCTCAGAAACAGAAATTTTCCCTTGGTAATGAAATTATTTTGTGCCATTTTTCTGAAGTAAGGTGATATATTGCAACACAGGAATGAAACAAAAATTCAGTGCATTGTGGTTGTTATACCAAATACATTGCCACTTTCCATCTTTGCATAAGCCCTTTTTCTTGCATGCTATAGTTCTTTTTTTATTTAAAAAATAGTGTATATCACACTGATATTATTTTTGAAATTAGACGCATATTCCACTTCTTTGCTATGTAATACCCTAACGTGAAGTGGTTGATAACACTTTTATGTGTCTGTTTTAGAAGAATAGAAGTTTTTGTGTGTACTGGGGAAAGGGATTCCTGCTTTCATTTTAGCAGTTTTACACAGTGTAACATATACAATTTTATCAACAGATCTTGAATCATCCTACTGTGCTTTAGGCCAGTTTATTTGCTGCAGTCTGAATCTGATTTGCTCATCCTCAGTCGTATGACTGTCATCTCTGAATAGTCCGTATGATCAGATTCATTGCTGCTTGGGTTACCGGCTGAAAATGATGTGTTCCTGCAAAATTAGGCTCTACAATAACTATTGTAATGAAGATGAGAAGAGCTGTCAACTTTTTATGTTAAAGTGCTCTGTCTTAAGCACAAATAAAAATGCTTTTTGTGTAAACATTAACCTTTAAGTGAACTGTTGCCTTGAAATGTGTAGGAAAATTTAAGTCAATCATAGAATTTCTCATTGAAAAGCAAGCTGTTGTGCAGTATCAACTCCTGCACTGAGAAGGAATACATTGTGGGGAGCCTTTTCTTCATGCTTGTGTTATCACAGCTCAGATCCTCACAAGCCACAACTGGATGCTCCTTCCAGCAAATCCAGATTTCTCTTAACACTTGCTGATGATATGGTTCAGATGCATTATTCAGTCAAAAGCAAGTATCTCACCATCTCTGAACAGCACCTTTTCAGGCCCCCGTGCCATTAGCACAGTATTTTTGTTTTAATTAGAATGAGTGATATGCTGCTACTGAGCATACATATCATGTTTCTTTCTCTAGACTTGAGGCTTTTATGGTTTAGCTTTTAAATTTACTCTGTTTACAATCAATAAAATGTGCTATGAGCTCAATAAGACCAAAATTAACTTAACACAATTAGCTATAATTCAAACTTTCTGCAAAGCTGGTCCTTTATTCACTGTTTGCACTAAATCACTAGAAAGTGACAACAAGGTAGGGCAAAATCAGATCAGACTATTTAACTGGTATTTTTTTCCCTCCTCCAAATGGTTTCTGCTTATCCTATAAGTTGAGAAATAGAAGTAAAAAGAAAAAACAAAAAAATCTCTTCTCAGTCTGTGCTCTGTAAGGATCTTTACTTGGGGTGTCTAATCTGAGCCCACTGGCTGCAGTCCTGGTATGGCTGGGAGTCATACCTGTGCCTCCTGACTCTGGAAGCTTGGGGACCAGCTCTGAAATGTGGAGGGGTATTTTAGGGTGAGGTGGGGCAGAGCACACAGCAAATTTCCAGACTTATTGGCTTCAATGGTCCCTGTGGGCACTCTCCCTGCCCCAGCTGCCAAGCAGCGTGCCACCGAGGCAGGTGCCTCTGCCCCAGCGTGGGGCATGCACCCCAACAGCTCAGGAATGGGTGTAGAGCAAGAGCCATGGTTTGACCAGCCCTGATTGGAAGCTGAACAAGCATCTATGCCGTTCGCTTGCATTAACAAAGCTTCAAAAATTGACTTTCCTCTTTCTTTAACAATGTTTTTGTTGCTTTGGCCAGCACTGACAAACCACGCTGAGAACTGAGTGATAAAGTAAACAGCGTGAGTGATGTTTATTGCTATTCTCAAATAATGATAGCAATTTTTTAAATGATTTTTCACGTAAATGGTGTTCCTCTAAAATCATGTAGGAGTTCAGGCTGATATTAAGACCTAAATTGATGCCAGGGGAGTTGTGATTTGGAACAGAGATCATATATTTTATTTCTAAACCCACATTTTTTCTGGAACTCAGCAAGTATGCAGAAGATTGTCATTGATAACATTCACCCACATTCAATTTTGTAGATGCTTAACAAGTCTTTTTCAACTACTGACTTTACAATTGAAAGGAAATATGTAAATAAGGCAGAGTCACAATAAACATTACAGATTAAGGATAATTAAACTACATTCATCCATGTATCTTTTTTTTTTTTTTTTTTTTAAACTCTTCAATTTTATAAAAAGAAAGCAAAGTTAACTAAGCAGTTAAAGAATCATACTTCTTTCTGGTATTTTTGGTCACTGTATCCAGAATTTTTTACAACCCTTGTTTCAGAGTTTCAGCTGACAGAAATTGAGAAAATATGCATGGATAGAGTGTTTCGGATGCTAAATTAAATGGTGACATGTTAGAAAGCAGTGTATATATTTCCAGCCTGGAGCTCCCAGAGTTATTGTACAAAATTCCACATTAATATCTTACTCAGTTTCTGTGATTATATCCTTTATATCAGTGAATGTCATGACTGCCAGGTAAAATAAAACCATCCTATGTGTCCTCTTAGAATTATGCCAAACCTAATAACGTGTGAGAGTTGGTCTGCATTTCTCCAGAGCCGGCGATGCCAGCCCATCCTCACAGACTAATGTGTAATCAATACATCTTTCACCAGCGTCCAGCACCCTAGTCAAGCATGCAGAGACGCCAGTCAATAAATCATAGCTGGAGGTCACTACCACGGCAGCTCGGCGCCCTCAGGTCACACAGCTTCGCCTTGGACCTGGCCGTGGCTCTTTGGGCTGCCTGGCAACTGCAGGTCAGCATGAGGTCAAGTTTATGCCCCGTGGAGTATTGGCCTCTCAGATACTGTTTTGCTGTTTCTGACACTGGCCATTAATCCTCCTCTGTTGCTACATTTAACCCTTCCCTGCCAGCCCCTGCACAGCCTCAGCTGGGGCCCAGGCACGCTGGGGAAGGATGCCTTCTCCTGAATCGACCCCTATAGAAGTCCTCTTTTAACATTACTGTTCCTTTGTCAGATTTTAGCTTTTTCTCAGTTGAGAGAAAAACGGGAGGCAGTTCTTGTGGCTTGGCAGAAATCTCTAAAGTCAGGAGGGGCTGCAAATGCTTGTGAAAGTCAAGCTCGGGGTTTCTAGGCTGATACCCAAAATGGCTCAAGTCAGTGAGCTCACCCCACAGGGTGTCAAGAGTGATGTTAGCCTACAAGTATATCATGCCTTTATAGCTGCAGGCTTGGAAAATGAAGAGCAATATCAAAGTTCCTTGAGGATAACTTAATTTTTTGGTCTTACTCTCCAACAGCTTAAATAAATACGTGACCTCAGAATCTCAAGGTTTCATCTAAAACTCACCACAGTGAAATAAATATAAAATCATTAAGCATCCTTGCACTACCCTTATCATCCTAAAGTGAGCAGGAAGTACTTATCAAATCACTGGGAAGCCATACTCTCATAAGATTTGTAAAATTTTAAACCTCATTTGTGGATCATAAAGTTCTGTACAAGCCCAGATATTCAATATATATTTGACCTACTGAGTACATTGCCACAGGAGGTAGCCAAGTAAAATAATTTGACTTGAGTAAAAAGGGGCAGATACTTTTATGATCACTAATAACATTTTTATAGCTATGAAAGCCAAGATAATAAGGATAATCAAATCATACATTTCAGGACATAAGCTGATTATATTACCAGCAATGGTCAGGAAGGAATTTTACCTTTTGTCACACCAAAAAAAAAAAAGTGCACAGTGACTAAAATTATATTTTAAAAGAACTTAATCATCTTAAAATTGGGCACTGAGAGCTGTACCACAATAGACTAGGCAGGGTGAAGGCTACTCTGGTATGAAAAAAACTTTGATTAGCTTCTACATTCTGGTAGCTAAAACACACCCTTATGGCTTAGACTTGTCAATCGTCATATCTCTCCACCTACCCTCTGTACTCTGACCTCATTCACTCGTATTATCTCTGATTGTCTCTGTGTCTTATAACTTCCATTCCTACAACATTACTATTTTCTTCTCATTAACCAAGATTTTACTTTTTCTTCATTTAGAGCTAAGCTATTTCTTTTCTAAAACCTAAAAAAGGCCACATTGCATACTTTCAGGTGCAAGGTTCCCTCCCCTTTGCCTACCCTGCACATGATCTTGTCCTGTTTGCAGTAGATGGGAATACCCCCAGAAGAGTCTCACCTGGAGCCCACAGGACACAGGCAGGAGATGGACCTTCACAGCACCAGGTCATTTAGGTGATGTGTCCTGCTTCTGCCTTGGAAACTCACTAACCCCTACATGCATGGTTTTGCAGTTCCACTTACTCAGCCCATTACTGGGCATAACAACTTAGCACCATATGAATGAAAACTAACATGCATGGTTATGGAAAGCATTAACCTGCAGCACCATCTTTCAACAAGAATAATAATGTACTTTTTTTTAGTGTGTAAGTCTTGAAAGAAATATTTGCACTGTTAATTTGTATATGCAAATAGCTTTTGAGAGAGATGCTGCTGCTAGCAGTCAGAGTGTTTGTTCTTTTCCCTATTATTTCTAACTAGAAGCTATTTGCAGAAAAAGCTTCTAGGAAACCGCGTGTGGATAGACAGAATGAGGTTTCAGGCCAACTGTGTACTTTCTTCAAGTTCTAGAACAGATGTGCATGTATAAGGTGAGTTGTACCTAAAGTGTTATATTAGCAGTGAAAAGTTAGATAGGACTCTCTCCCATGTCAGTGGAGAGCCTGTGTCAGCTGCAAAATGTGATTCATTTAACCAATCTCTGCACATACCACCTTACAGTAGTACAAACAGCAACAAAGCTGGTGAAGGGCCAGGAGAACAAGTCTTACGAGGAGCGGCTGAGGGACCTGGGGTTGTTTAGTCTGGAGAAAAGGAGGCTGAGGGGAGACCTTATCGCCCTCTACAACTACCTGAAAGGAGGTTGTAGCGAGGTTGGGGTTGGTCTCTTCTCCCTGGTAACTAGTGATAGGACAAGAGGAAACAGTCTCAAGTTGTGCCAGATGAGGTTCAGGTTGGATATTAGGAAGAACTTCTTCACTGTAAGAGTCGTTAGGCATTGGAACAGTCTCTCCAGGAAGGTGGTGGACTCACCATCCCTGGAGGTGTTCAAAAAATGTTTAGATGTGGCGCTTCAAGACATGGTTTAGTGGGCATGGTAGTATTGGGTATACGGTTGGACTTGATGATCTTTGAGGTCTCTTCCAACCATAAAAATTTTATGATTCTCTGATTCTATGACAAATTGCCCCTCTCTCTCACCAACTACAGAGAAGCTGGGACAACCAGAACACACTAAACTTTAGCATTGCAGAATTAAAGTTAGGTGAGAGAAATCACAGTACCAGTGTATACACTCCTTTTCTGGAGTCCTGCTTCTTATCAGTACATTAAAGCACTCAGAATTACTTTTTAAATAGAAGGTAGTTATGGAGACTGCAAGAAGAAGGTATTCTCTAGAAGCTACCATCACACTGAGTGCAGGCTGTCATAAAAAAGCCCCCAAACAAACAAAACCCACCCAACAAGAATCTGCATTCAAAACTAAATCACATGAAGACATTCAAGGAATGACAGAGAGGCTGTTGATGAGATTCAGGAATAGAGTTGGCTGATCTGACACCTTAAGATGAATGAGAGTGGCATGTCATCTGCATCTTTCCAGTGCATTAGAATTTATTTGTGGGAAGCAAATATTAAGTTACATAGGACAGCCTATTTTTTCCTGTGGATCCTAATTGTAGGGTGAGAACAATTTGTCCCCACTCTATCTTCCTTCCTTCCACTTTCCTTCTCAAGAAAAATATTAGAAAACTAGAGATGAAGTTAAATCTAATCTTGAAAAGATTTGGTGACTGTATGTCCAACTGAGCAACACCCACTGTTACATTGAACTAATTTCGTATGCTCAGATGGTGTAGCTGAAGCAGTGTTTATAAAAAGCAGAAGTATGAATTCGTACATTGGGTATCTGCAGGCAGGATTATTCACAAATGCTTGGCACTGGTGCCAGCGATGGCTTTTGTCAGGCAATGGAAAGGAGCTGTTTGTAAGCGTGTTTAGGAAAGAAGGGATGGCTTTTGATCTGTGCAGAAAAAAAGTCTGTTAGGGGATATTTCTACACTGATTCCAGAATAACAATGGGAGTTACTGAATATACAGAGGAATAGAAATAGCAGGTCCCATTTGTCTTCAGTGCTCTGATATCTGACCTAACACCCATTGACTGAAAAAAACTAAACTGCTCAGTGGCAACTGGACACATCTGGTAGTACAATTTGCTCACCTTCTTTAGATACTTGAAATACTGCTATATTCTGCCTGGATTTCCTGTTTCCATGTATATTTCTTGACAGTTATAAAATCTAGCTCTACCAAACCAGAGCACTTCACAATGATATACAGTCACTGCTTCATTCTTTTTTTTTTCCTGTCAAGATAAAACTCACGAATAATGGGATAATAAATGTTGTATTAGAACTCAGAAATGACAAAGATTTCTATAATATAGATAGTTCTGATGTTTTAAGATGAATTTATGTTAGTATATTTGCACAGATGTTAATGAATGCTGAAGTATTGTGTTAAATTTGTTGGTGGGTTTGAGACTGGATTAAAATTAGAAGGAAAATTGGTACAAGAACAAAAGAGGCATGAAAGAAAAAAATGCAGTGGGGGAAATCAGGATAGGAACAAAGAAAGCATGCTTATCTTAGACTTGGGTTCACTGCCGAGGAAGCGAGAGAAGTTCTAGAAAGAAGGTGCATACAAGAAGCTCCTAAAGCTATGTTAGAAGTCTGCTTGCCTGTAGGGCTAAGATAAAATAGGGTACAAAGGCTTGCATGGAAATTGCCTTTTTTTTTTTTTCCTTTTTTTTTTTCTCCTCCCCAAAGGAAGATGGGGACACAGAAACATGTATGCCTAGAAGGTCTGGAACTAATGTGGAGAGGACACCTGGCATAGCAGGGGCTAAGATAAAGAAGGGCCACAGGAACTGGAAAAGAGAGACAGAGAAATAGTGTAGTAAAGCACAGCTAGAAGTTAAGTTGGAATAAATGGCAGAGAGCTGTTTGAAAATGTGACCTGATAAACAACTGTAATGAGGGGTGCTAAAATGGATATGAAATTTATTTGTGATGACATTAGTGGTTGGAATAAACCTAGTACAGCAAACACTGAAGTTCCTAATATAATTTTGAGGAAATAAATTAATGGAATATATCTTGAAGGAAGGATATTTCTGGTCAACACAGAGAGATTAGAAGTGGCAAAATGTTGCAATGCCAGGGGCCCTTGATCACTCAGGACAGCTTTGACAAAACCACCACACTGCAAAGTCAGCTGAAAACCCAGAAATGGGAGGTAGAACACAGCACAGAACAGTCAAATTCCAGTGCAAGAGGGCTATATTAACAACAGAGGTGGTAGTGATAATGCAGGTAAACAACGTAAGTAATATATGAATACAACATTTGATTTTAGTTTTATCCTGCAGAAAAATAAGGGTTTAATCTGTTTAATGGAACATGGAAATGACTTGTGGACCAAATGTTTTAAGGTGAAAAATGTAGGCTGGAGGCAGTCTACTAATGTATGGTTAAACAGTGGCCACAGAGTACTCATATAAATAAAGACTAAGAAGATACTTTCCTAACAGTTGATATAATAAAGATATACCTCACAATATTTCTGAGTTCAAAGGACAACAGATTTCTAGTTGATCAGATAGAGGCATATAGACTGCAAACAGTTTTGTGTGCTGCAAATTAAGTCACTTCAGATAATCAAGAATCCAGTTTGTATTCTAAAGAATTAACAGGGAAAAATTTATATATCCAGACATAGTCAGAAGTAACTCCATGACAGAAGAACTGAGGAGAAGTAATACTATAGCACTACTACCAGTAACCTTAATTAGGAAAGGTTACTGCTTTTCCATAATCCATTCAAATATATCTCTGCAAAGTAGAGAAGGTTGGCAGAGAATTGCCTCCGCACCTAATCTTTTTCCGTCCTAATTCTTATTCATTCACACTCCTGGATGAGTAATGTGTTGGTAATCTCTCTTTCTCAACTTGGCAAATAAGTAACAAACCCTACAACCCCTAAATTTCTGAAACAAAACCCCACAAAATAAAATAGAAAAGAACCCACAGTGGGAATATTAAGAAGAGTAATATTGGAAAAAAAAAAAAAAAAAAAAAAGGAAATTTGTACATTAGCTACAGTCCCCTGAAATATGGAGTTACCTGAATTTGGATTTGCAATACAACCACATTTCTTGCTCTCACCGAAGAGCAGTGAGTTATAAACCCTGCTGCTCCTTCAACTGTATGAGATGACTAGGTGTAAGTGGCTTTTACAACCTTCCATAAGGTTTTTTAGTATCTTTAAAAAAGCACAAGAGTAGATACAATGAAGTGAGTTAAATGAAAAGAGGAAGCATTAACAATGGGTTTCATCTTAGTATTTAATTAGCTAGAGGCCATGTAGGAATAGACTGAATATCAGCACAGAGTTCTTGATTACAATCTTAGAAAAGATGGGCATTTTTATCTTGAAAGGATGACCAGCTTATCTGTAGTTTTCCAGCTATCATGACTGATCAATATCTTCTTTATCCAGACTAATCAAGTACAGAAAGTTTATTAAGATAATAACACTGAAAGTTATCACCAGTTATGCTCTCTAATCTTGATACAGTTTTGCTGTGTACTGTGTTTCAAGAGGTCTGTGAGCCAACAAAGGCTAAAGTTTGAGGGGTATCATTTACAGGTCTACAATGATTTTTTTGCTCAACAACAAGCAACTTAAAACCTAGTTTAAATTGATGGCAAAAGGTTATTGTCATGACAACTCCAATAGGTTAAACATAGGCTCTGAAAACAGGGTAAACGGTAGAAAACTCCCCCCAGAACAAGCAAGTTGCTGGGTCTCCCACTGACTAGTTTCCTGGTGCTGCGCACTAAACTGCCTTCTACAAACATGGAAGAAGAGATTCAGGTGAGTAGTCACAATATTGGAATCTATGCCAAGTGATGTAGATGAAATGATGCACATAGCCAGTGGATGTACACCTAGGAGAGCCGACTGTCAGGTATATAAAATTTGCGTTTGCATTTTTAATGCATGTCCATTCTAAACATTGTCAAAAGAGCCCTTTTAGTTTTTATTTTTAAGAAATCTAGTTTTAAGATTAAAAAATATTCCCCAAGAGATTTTAAATTTGGATTTATTTTTAAACCCAATTATGTGATGAGAGATGTCCTCCATCCCATTAAATTTATTGCATTTTTGCATAACCGAGAAGAAATCAGTTGATTTTGGTTAAGTTTTGCATCAATGCAGCACTGTAAACAATCAGGTTACTGCCTGATACTTCAGGTGGAGAGACAGTTCACAACAGATGGCGGTACAGTGGTTTAATATTCTGAAAAAGTTTTTGTGATTTAAACCTTATTTATTATTTTCCCCCCAAAAAATCAGAGGCACGCATGCTGTTGCTACTTGAACACTAGAACCCCATCTTGCTTTTGGATGTTTTGCCTGAAGAGATGTCTTGATGTCTGTATGATCATCTACATGTGTGTAGAACAGAGCACAGTCTATATCAGTTCTGGCATTTCTTGCCTGGCCTTGATAAGTCAGAAATTCTTGTCGAGGTTGGCTATGGAGCTTTTGACTGAAAGATCAATGCTTAAATAAAGTCTGCATGCTGATTACACGTCTCCACATTCAATCAATGAGTCACGGAAATTCCATAACAAGCTAAATATTGATGACCAGAAAACAAATGTGTACAATTGTACTTCACTGTTTTTTCTCTTCCTCTTCCTAATTTCACCGAGCCTTAATAAATATGAGGTTGTTAGTGCCAGTTATACAACATGTAACCAGTTATTGTGCTGTAAAGTGCTACTGTTTGCTGTTATTGATCTTACCTATCTTTTTAATTATTGAAGTGACCTGAGGCTTGGTTTGGTCAGCCATGCAAGTCATTCTTCCACCTTAATGATGTGAAGCGTTATTGTCAGGGTGAGGGAATCTGAATGCCCATAGTTTAATGCTCTTTTACATGCCAATTATTCCCCAGACTATAGAACAGCTGCAGTCAATTAAATATCAAATCTGGAGGTCATCTGTCTTTTTCTTGACCTCTCTGTGACTGAAACATAAAAATCGAAATCTTTGATAATCTTGATTTTCCTGTGAAAGAAATTGTGTACTAAAACTTACAGGTGGTGTCCCAAAAAGCCAGGTTATTTTTTTGCTGAAGACAAATTTGGGAACACAGCAAAAAGTATAGTGATGTTGTTGGAGACCAATTTAAATTTAAAATGGAGTTGAGCAGTGTCACCATTTAAGGCTGGGCCG
>NW_009624649.1:0-2144 GCF_000690535.1 Cariama cristata | reverse complement strand
TATGCCTAAGAGGTAAAAAGATAGTGTTCCTTTTAAAACTCTTCAGAGTAATAGACCATACATAAATCATTTTGCTTTTGAAAAGAGTCTCAGAGGAATGCTTCTTATGAAAAATCCCTGAAGGAAAAAATGCCTTTTTGTTTCAAACTGGAAAATGGTACATACAAAATGCGATGGATCTATTTACTCCCTAGCCAACGGTTGCCAGCAGAGCCACATACCCTACAAGTAACTCAGGTTCAAGAATTCTCTCCAGCTAAGCACAGCAACTTCAGCTGTAAAACTGGATTTCTTAGTGAATATTTTCTCTTACTGGTAATATGGTTCTCATATGGGACTTCAGCTTTAGCATTCCCCCAGGGTGCAGCATCTCCACCGGTATTATACTGGTGTAATATAGACATAAAAGAAAGAGTGATGCACACCAAATTCATAATTCTGCTTCCACAGCACCAGAGAGTTTTTAGGGGCCAAACTGTTCAAATAACCATCCTAGCTCTGCCACTCAGGGGATTTTTCCTGTATTAACAGTATTTTGCCTTCTGGTAATATTCTTATGCTGTGTAAACTTTTAAGTTTCTGTAAGTGGCTTTCTAAGATTCGGTAAGTGGTTTCCTTATTTATTCTTTCTTTTGTAATTTTTTCTCTCCAGTGGCTCTCTAGAGCTATAGTACCTCATGGAATCATAAAGTGTTTTGTGTTGGAAGCAACATTTACAGGTCACCTAGTCCAACTCCCCCTGCAGTGAGCAGGGACATCTTCAACCAGACCAGGTTGCTCAAATCCCCATCCAGCCCAACCTTGAATGTTTCCAGCGATGAGGCCTCTACCACCTCTCTGGGCAACCTAGTCCGGTGTTTCACCACCTTCATTGTAAAACATTTCTTCCTTATATCTAGTCTAAATTCACCCTCTTTTAGTTTAAAACCACTACCCTTTGTCCTATCGCAACAGGCCCTGCTAAAAATTCTGTCCCCATCTTTTTTATAAGCCCCTTTAGGTACCGGAAGGCTGCTCTAAGGTCTTCCCAGAGCCTTCCCTTCTCCAGGCTGAACAACCCCAACTCTCTCAGCCTGTCCTCACAGGAGAGGTGCTCCAGCCTTCGGATCATCTTCATGGCCTCCTCTGGACTCACTCCAACAGGTCCAGGTCCTTCTTCATTCCTGCCTATTCTTGGCTACTACAAGAAACCATACTTCATGGAACAACGCTAACTCCATTGACTAGCCTGATAGATTCTTTCTGAGTAGCCAAAGGATCATTTATTGCCATCCTTTGTTAACAAACAGTAGCAGGAAGTCTAGTTTTAAGTACTTTTTTTTTCTTTGAAAGCCTAGGCAGATGAGAAGCAGAAGGAACAATGACTTGCAAAGTTTTTCCTCAGTTATTACCAATCGTGAACATCTTGATCTCATCTCAGAATGCATTTCTGCTTTAAAATACAGCATGTATCTACTCCAATATTTACACTGCCCTATTAAACTCCCAACATTTTGTCCAGGATAAGCCTCTCTGGAGGCAGCACTAATCAAAAAGCCAGGAACAGAACTCAGGTGCTGGATCTCGATTGTTTGTATTGCAAATTGATAGGTTTTGGCCATCTTGATTTTTGGGTATTCCTGCTAGGTTTCTCCAGCATGAACTCCTCCTGTTAAAACTCTAGCAGGTTTTTATTTTCTACCTTCTACAGTCCCATCATGTTTTGTTATCTGAAACCTTCTCTACATGCTTCTATGTCAAATCCCTGGGCATGCAGCTCATAAATATTGCCACTTTCTTACCATAAAAAGGTGACTCAGAATTGCAACATGACTCACTTCTAGAGACTTCAGAGAGAAACTCCCTTCCTGTCGCATACAGCTGTCTCTTAGGGCCAAAGTAGCATCATAAGCAAATCAGAGGTGTCCCCTAGGGACTTTCTACCACTTGTCCTCAAGTTCAGTCGCTGCTTCTTGGGTTAGATGCTCTTTAATAAACTTCTGGTAGCAATGGGATTGCAATGGCTAGCGGCTTGTTCTGTAGATGTAATTTGTGCAGCTTTCTTAGGAGACATAAGGAGTAAAAGGCTCCATAAGTTACGCTTTGAGCTGATGACTGGAACACATAAAACACACCCATGTGTCACGGTCCACTAAGTAATGGAC
>NW_009624648.1:0-22422 GCF_000690535.1 Cariama cristata | reverse complement strand
TTGACTTTGATCTTTGAGGTCTCTTCCAACCATAATGATTCTATGATTCTAGGTCAACTGTTGCAATATGCATCTGTAGATACACCTAAGTAAGTGTTAGCGATTAAAAACCAAAACAAAACAGATGTCTTGGAACTTAAAAGTACAGTGGTGTCAACCCTGAACTGTGCTCAGCCAGGTGGAGAGGGTCTTGGGGGTCTGCCTTGGCATTATGCCTCACTTTGTTTTGACACTTTGTGTCACATTCCCATACAGTTAAATGAAATGTCCTTCGAGTCAGCTTGCACACTGCTTGTCAAATCCAACCTGCTGCTACCACCATTTCTGAAGCCAAGCCACAACCTTCCTCTGCTGTTTCACTGAATGGTTTTGCTATAATTTCCCCTCACATACTGTCCTTGTAGGGTCATATTGTGGTTTAACCCCAGCTGGCAACTAGGCACCACCCAGCCGCTCGCTCACTGCCCCCAATGCAATGGGGAAGAGAATGGGAAGAGTAAAAGTGAGAAAACTCATGGATTGAGATAAAGACAGTCTAATAGGTAAAGCAAAAGCAGTGCACACACGCAAAGCAAAACAAGGAATTCATTCCCCACTTCCCATGGGCAGGCAGGTGTTCAGCCATCTCCAGAAAAGCAGGGCTCCATCATGCGTAATGGTTACTTGGGAAGACAAAACACCATCACTCTGAACATCCCCCCTTTCCTTCTTCCTCCAGCTTTATATGCTGAGCATGACATCGTGTGGTATGGGTATCCCTTTGGTCCGTTGGGGTCAGCTGTCCCAACTGTGTCCCCTCCCAACTCCTTGTGCACCCCCAGCCTACTCGCTGGTGGGGTAGGGTGAGAAGCAGAAAAGGCCTTGACTCTGTGTAAGCCCTGCTCAGTAGTAACTAAAAGCATCCCTGTAAAGGTCAGCACTATTTTCAGCACAAATCCAAAACGTAGGCTCATGCTAACTACTGTGAAGAAAATGAACTCTGTCCTGGCCGAAACCAGCACAGGTCGTTTTTCCTGTAGAACACACATGCTTTTAATGGACCTCACATAGACATCGTAGCCTGTTGTTTCTTTGAACTGGGTGTGGTGAAATATTTCCAGTTGTTCTAAAGGTACTTTTTGTGTACAACAAGTTCTACTTTAGACCCATTGATGCATACCCAGAAAGGGGATACCATAGGGAGGTTTGTTTATGTTTTTTTGTTGATGATACAAAGTAAACTTAGGATTTCACAACAGAACATCAGGGAATGTCTTGGTGACCTTTATATGATTATGATTACAAATCCGGTTACCATTTGTAAGGAAATAAATTAATATATTTTCATGCCATTAGAAAAGTAAGAAAAGCTTGAGAACCATTTAAAATGTTTCTGAACAAAAATTTATAAGTTTTGCATAATATAGATAGTTTACTTCATGTATTTAAAATCCTCTGACATTTCTGCTGCTCATAGTTGTAACTGCTCTTGCACGATCCATCTAAAAGTAGTATATTATCCTTGAGCTATATGTTGTCTTGAACATCTATATTCCGTTATCCTGTGCACACTTAGAACTGTAACGCTGTAAAGCAATAGAGGAGATGACAAACTGTGATGATGGTTTGGTTTTTTTTTTTTAGTTTATTGATGGTCGGCTATCAAAATTAAATACAGGAAGAGGATTCTCTGATGTTTTTGAAGAAGAAATCACAGCAGGAGGCTTTTGTGGAGGTACAGAATTAATTTGAGTGTACTCATTGACGCTTCTTCTTTGGGAGCTGTTCAACATGATCATGTCCTCATGATGTCCTGTAAATTTTAGAAGTCATTAATCTTATTACTGCTTCACTGTTTCCATTTGTTCTTGGAAAGGTTTTAGCCTTTAACAGTCACTGCTGGGACACATAGTATTATGTATCTAGTTAAACCAGTATATTAAATTAAGATATGTTGATTTAATCCAGTAAAATAATACTTAGATTTCAGTATATGATGAAATGCCACTATGTTGTTTACATTTTAAATTGCATATTTATATAATATGATATATTCCATGTAAACTGTATTTTTTAAATAATTTTGAAATTTTGTTGCTGAACTTTTCCTAGATAATTGTGTTTTCCATAAACACTTCTAACTTTTAACATTTATATCATCTGAGAAGGGACAATGAAAGTTTACCTTCTTCATAAACAAAAAATACTATTCCTTATGTTGCTTCCCTCAGTTATGTTCACTGACAATTGCTACAATGCTTTTCACGTTAGCCAGCTGACAAAGTGAACCCATGTAGAGGAGTGTGTACTGCATGTATTCCTGATTATTACAGGATTATTGAATGGTTTCCTGTGCAGCTCTGTTGTTATTTGAGGTATCATAGATGCTATCAAAGTATTGGCTCAAAATATGCATGACAGCACAAATACTATTTTTTGGTCAATCTTGAAAGTAGTGTGGAAACTTCTTTAGTAAATGCATGTTATGTGATTTGAGCAAATGCACGGAGTTGCATATGGCAGCTTTAGATAGTCTTCCTTTGCAGGACTACCCTTAAACAGGCATATGTAGAGGGGAGCATTTGGCCCCCATAGAGAAATCATCAAGTGGTGCAGAGCCATTTTCACCTTGTGCAAAACACCTTTTATACTTGGAGTACATAAATCCTTTTGTTCAAGGTTTTCACTGCCTTCTCCTGCCCTCTGTGTCTTGTGCTATGTTCTAGCACATAATTCGTGAGGTTTTTTTCTTGATGAAAGTGTGGTTAATTATACAGAGATTTACTTCTTTTCTGCCTTTTTAGGGTAACTTACGCAGTTCTTTAAACAGGTTTTAGGCATTGGGCATCCATTATTCAGATAGGTGATGTCAATATTCAGAGTTCGTTTGCTGACTGCAGGTAGGGCACCAGGAGGCTCCAGTAAAACTGCAATAGGAGTTAGATAAAGCTTGTTTCTTGGCTGCGCTCTGGCAGCCTGTGAACCACATCTCACCTGGCTCTGCTCAGGAGGGAATGCTTGGCTTCGCTAGCAGTTCTCGGTTAGATTGCACTGTGCGCATACTTTTCAAGTCAGACAGGCTGTATGTTGCCAGGCTGTGGACAAATTGCTTAGGGCACATATTCAGTATTTACATAACTGCTGTCTCATTATCGTTATGAAGTGCAGGGCTAACAATATGTATGCAATTGAAGGTGACATTTTATGATGCTAATGGGGTAGAACTATGATCTTTTTGCAGAGTTAACTCCCATCAATTTTATCAGGAAACCCAAGGTTTTAAAAAAACCAGGTGAAACCCAACTTTCAGAAAAGTCACAAAAAGTTAGTGTAAGCTAAAAGCTGTTAAAAGGACAGGTGAACATATTCTTAGCTATAGAGAGCATAATTTTAAAATTACTGAATCAAATGGAAAGTGTTTCTTTAAGTAATGTCTTTTTTATTTTGCATTTTTCCACATACACAAGCATAACTAAACCACCACAGAAAATTAAACTGGAAATTGGAGAAAAAAACTTAGATTTCTTTATTTTTTATGATTTTCCCCCCCCCCCCCCCCCGCCCAGTAAAGTGTTCAAAACTTACTTCCCTGTGACTATATGTGAAAAGAAATTTGTCAGCCATCTTCATTACAGCTTGCACTTTATACTTAAAATTTTATTTTCTGTTACATGCATCATTCTGTGGAAGTGTTAGTTCTTAAGAGTTATATGTAACTTTCAATACAAGAATACAGCGATGATTGATTGGCTTAGCACTTGGATTTTTTGTAGAATATATCCATTTAAGTAGTTTGTATTCACATTAATTTTACTACAGCGGTCATTTTTTTTTTTTTTTTAGTTGGTCTAATATCAATGGTGGTAGTATAAGGAAAACTGAAAAAGTGAAAGCCTTTGAACCTCTCTTTTAATAATAATTTATTTTAAGGAGTCAGCATTTTCTTACTAGAATTTCAAGAGATTCAACTCTAGCTGAGAGTATGCAGTGTTAACGTGGCCTTTTCTGTAGATGAGCATTTATCTGTTTTCTTTATTGCCTTCCCTGGCATCTCTGCACAACTAGGAGACAGTTAAACTTCTTGGTGATTTTCTGTGATCTCATTTAGTAATTGCTTAAATCATAAGATGTGACAGAGAAAGCTCAGATGTGGAAAGAGTCACTGTTAAGGGCACTGCAAGCCAGATGATATATGAATATTGTTGATAAGAATTTTAAGTTATGAAATGTCATGTTAGAGAAAGTACTTATGGTTCATTGAAAGTTCATTAACACACTAGCAGTGGTTAAATTTCACCTTATTACAAGTTATTTGCATGCCACCTTCTCTGATAGTTCCAGGGAGCCAGATCAAAGAAGTGAAAAATGAGTCATTTTTGCTCTAGATTGCTCTTTGACGTTCTTACTGGAGGTAGGATCATAATGGTCATCAGGTTCGCTCCTTTCAAAGTGAGCATTGCTTTCACTTGTGCCATCATTCCTGAGAGTTTGGCTGTCTCAAAATTGCTTGTAAAGAATTTAGTGGAGTGGGTGAAAGTGCCTGATAGGAGTATAAACAACTCAGTCTTTTCACTTCATTGAGAAACTTGGGAATACCTTATACAATGATCCAGTTGGTTCTCAGCCATATTCTAGGAGAAGGTATTGACTTGCCACCAGCCAATGCAATAATTGCACCCAGGCCTTATTTAATTGATTATTGCAAAGCTTAAGAAGTTTTGAGAGCTCCTGTTAGAAGCCTGTAACATCGAGGATATGTCAGTATGGTCCTTTCAAAATGGATAAACTCTGTGTTTGAAAATTCAGCATTCTTGTCAATGTGAATTTCTTGTCTGGGGTTAGTAACAGCTCACAGTACCAGAGTATTCAGATGTGAGCTGTACTCTAAAACTTTCTCAGGGATCAGGGACCCTGAGACCCAATCTTTGGCCTTCAGCTGAAGCACCTTTGGGAAATAGTATTCATTTCTTCATCAAGTGCTTACTAGAATTTAATCTGTCCTTCATGGCCAGCTTAGTGACACAGTAGTCCTCGGTAGTCCTACAGAAGCCAATATCTCTCACTTGCCTTTTAGAGGTTTTCCTTTGTGAAAGAAAGTAGATGCAGCTAATAATTTAAAAGGAGTTTTTCTGCACAGGAGTCTATAGTGGTGCCATAATTCTTAGACTTTGCTCTTGTTCTTTTTCCTTGCAATGGTACCATCTGCAGTCCATGTCATTTTTGTGCTTGAAAGTTTGCCCAGTGGGATCATTGTGCTTGAATGCAGTTCATTATATGTTATTCTTTCCTTCGAGCTGGTGTTTTTCTTTTTAGACTTTTTAGCAATATGTTTAGCAGTAGTTTTAATTTCTCTTTCTACTTCAATTGGAATTAAGAATTCTGTGTAGTGAAAAGATATGCTTTTACAAAGAAAATAGAAAACATGAAATAAGAGATACCTAGGGTTTTTTCCTAATATACGTATATTCTTATCTTTACATTCCTTGTCTGTCTGGGAAGAACGAAATTAATGAATAATCCTCTAAGGGAATTTTTTATGCAGATTGTGAGGAGGGTTGAAACATTTACAGTGTTGAATGTATGTTTTATCGTGTTACATTTTACATTTCTATTTCAGGAAATTCAAGATCTTATCAGCAGTGGATGCATACAGTGAAGGTATAAACTTGATTAAGTAATTATACTGGCTATTCTGTTCTTTAAATCTTTGTCCTTTTCCTTAAATATATGTAATGGTAAAAGTTTGTTCATTTGCAAGGAAAGTATAAGTACATTCTATAATAAATAACATGACTATGATATATGCAATAATTTTATGGTTTTTTTCCTGAAGATTTAAAAAAGAAAAGAAGTCACATACACAAAACAAATGCCAAAATGCACAAGGTTTTTCTGTCTGTATAGTCAGGGAGTTCACTGCTTTCTGTCTCGTGTTACATTCCATAACTGTGAATTAGGTGTGACAGCACAATTTGATACGATATTTATCACTTCTAGTAAATAGCAATTTCGTTAATATGGATTTGTGCAGTTTGACTAGCAGACGACCCTTGGTATAACCTTGTTGTTCTCCAGGATTAGTAAAATATATTATTTTAGATTAAGAGAATTCTTGTGTGATTAAATGAGTGAGTTCTTTCTGTCAGGTCAAAGTATTTTTAAGTTGCATAATAAATATGGTAGGAACACATGAACAATAGCCATAACTTCTGAATTGATTTTGAAATGGTAACAGTGAATGAAGAATGAAGTACATCATTCTGTTAGAATGCATTGATAAATGTGTCAGCTATGATAATGATGTACTGTAACCCTTGTGTAGCTGCAGACAGCAGGTTGGGGAGGAAACACAGCTGTAGTTGTTCCTACCAATTTAAAAGGAAGATTGTTATTTCTTTGCAGCACACTGTTTATTTTTTCTTGCTGTTGTCTTAAGGTTTAACTTGTGTTAAAAGTTACTAAAATACCTCTTTTCTGTATTTCAGAAGGGCGGTGCACTGATCAACACAGCAATGACCAAAGCCACTCCGGCTGTGAAAACAGCATATAAATTTGTAAGATTGTCTATCTCAAATAAATGCAAGAAAATACCAAAACTTCCTACAGCATCTCATTCTTCCTGAGTGCTTAAAAACCTAAGCATTTTATAAATGCATTGCAGAAAAACAATTCAGCCTGTACAAAGTTTTTAGCTTCATTTGTTTTCTCATATAGCACTAGGATTTAGAGTTGATTCAGTTTTCCAGATAGCTTGTACATAACAATAGACATTTTCAAAGCATCAGTGTGCTGTTTTTGTTTCACTCGTAATACATAACAGAAGCTTATTTGAATATCATTTAGGCATTTGATATGCAGCTGTAAACTCTTCCTAACCTGGTGACAACATGATTAAAATATGGACTCTGAAAATAGAAATTCTCATTTACACTAAGGTCCAGTAACACAACACAAGCGTTGCAAAGTTAACGTGAGTGTAAATCATTTTGTAAATGTTACACTTATATGTAATATAAATAAAGTGTTATAGTGTATATTTTCATAGTATATAGTGTTAACATGACATAGAGATCTCTATTCAGAAAAGATACAGCTGGACAAATGGAGTCCTGACTTGCACAGTTGTAATTTCACTTTGGCACTAAGTGCTGCACTATTGAAAAGATGTGGTAAAGCATCAGTAACGTGTGCAGCAAGTCTTCTCTATCATCTGCTCTTTTGAAGGTGATACTAGAATACTTATGTTTAACTGGATTTAATGCTTGTACTTTTGAGCTTAAAAGATCTTGTTTTCAAAGGCTGCCTAACCAATAAAGAATGTGAAATTATACGATATTATGCAGCATGGAAAAACAGCAATAGTGTAAAATGAAGTTGGAATTATTTTAAGGTTACATTTTTAATATATGGGAAAAGACTTTTGGCTTCCTTTTTGCTTTTCCAAATGTTTCTCTAGTTGGATGCATAATAAGTAGTCCTGAATAAATCAGTACATCAGTCTAAGCTAGTGTGTTTTAAGTAAAGTTTTCAAACAGAATTAGTTTTCAAACAGAATTTTTAATTTTACATCAGTTGAAAAATACAGCAGTCATAGAGACAGGTAAATAAATTAAATATACTTTGTATTCATGGACTCATTTATAATTTTAAAAATAGTTCATTAACAGGTTATCTGCAAATTATTCTTCTTCAGTTTGCACTAGCTTAGGCTGTGGTTACATCATCTTTTCCCAGCCTTCGATTTTGATAATTATGTCCTTGATAATAAAGGTTCTTGAAAGTAAACTTCTGTGTATGCCAGGAAACACTGGTAAATTTTGTGAGGATCTGTGTATTAAGGTATTCATATTTATACCCCATTTGATTTCTTATGCTGTTGCCCTTTATGGAGCCTACTGCTAGAGAAGTGAAGTATACATTTCTTAATTGCTAGATAACTGATTGGTAACCTTGAGTAATGTGCTTGGTACCATCCCTCAGAGTTAGAACAAAGCACTCCAAAATTAATCCGAATGCTAAAAGCATGATCTGGAAAGTTTAAAGTGACTCTCAGGTTAGCATCTGCTACATGGCACCCCATTGTGCTGTTATTGAGTTATAGATGTATGATTTAAGGATCAAAAAGACTCTCTGACTTCTTGATTCAAAAAAATGGTTTTCTTTTTCTGAATTTCCGTGTATAGAAAACTGTAGAAAATAGGCGGTTTCGACATATTTATGCCCTTAAATATATTTTTTAAAGACCTATTTTCAAGACAACCTTGAAAACTTTCATAGTTTTTTCCTGTATTCTTATAAGAAAGATACCTTTTTTTCTATTAGGGTTAGAGTTTTTGATGTTGTCTCATTCCCCGCCCCCCCGCTTTCTTTTTTCCTACCCCTCCTTCTCTCTCTCTCTCTGCATAAGTACATGGTATTCTGTATTGATAATTCATTTCTCTGTTGAAGAACATTCTTGGCTGTTTTCTATGCAACAATGATCCTTGGCTGCCTATTTTAATACATACAGAATTTTCCCCTAAATAGCAGCACTATGCTGTTCAGCAACACTGGGCAAAATCTCCATCTGCATATGAAATCACTTCATTTCTCTTAAGATTGATGTTGCCCTGCAAGTTGCCAGACTGAAACACTATAGCGCTCATCTTGAAAATCTTAACATTTTTCCAACTTGCCTTACTGCTAAAATACCCTTTCAAATTTAAAGGACCATTTCAAATAAAGGGCTGATATATATATGACCATTTTTAGCCTATCGTTAGCAATACTGGAGAATTTTTGAGTATGTATGTTTTCACAGCATTGACATGCATGTACTGGAAAAAAATCCTTAAATATATGGACAAAACATGAATATACTGACAATGCATGTATGAAATTTGTGTTAAAGATTATTGCCCCTCTTTATGTCACCAGGTGTTTAAAAAAGAAAGGTAAAATAAGTATGGCATCATAAAGCATGTTCCATGACTACAGCCAGTGTCTTGCAGAGCTACTTCAGTTCTTTTATTTTTCTAGGCAAAAAATCAGGCAAGGCAAGGAATAAAAGAAGTGAAGAGTAAGTTAAAACACAAGGTACGTAGTACACTTTTTACTTTCTTACATTGCTTCCTGTATCAGTTTGAAGCTTATACTTTACAAATCACATGAGATTTTTGTTTTTAATGACTTTTGAAATATGCTTAGCCCTTTGTTCAACAATACATTTTTCATAACGAGCCCTCTGGCAACTATCTGTCATTCTATGCATCCACTGAATAATCTCTTTATTGTTTGCATATTTTATCATAGAACAACAGAGGTCTTCAAAGATACATTAACAGGATGTATGTTTTCATAAAGTTGATTGCTTTGATATCACAATCGAAGCCTTTGCTTCAAGCTGAGAATTTGAGATGGGAGAGTCTGGCAGTACAGTGTATTTCAGAAGGTGTAGTTGTCCATTTTGGTTTCATAAGATATGTGAACAATGGCAATGTTTCAAAGCAAAGAAATAGTTTCATTTTGCAAAAGCAACATTGCAAAAATATCAGAAAAGATGTTTTAGGCTTTTTGCAGCTGCTTTTCCCGTTGAAAATTTTGTTTCCATGTAAGATATTTCTGTAGGGAGAAGCAACTGATTTTTAGATAGTTTTCTTAAAATAGCATAAAATATTTCAAAAGTATTTCCTAGGCATTTGAACAATTCATCTTTTAAATGACAATGTTGATAATTCAGCTTCTTGAAAAGCTAAATTTGATTTTCTTACTACAGATGGTATTTTCGTGACAGTAATAGATTGTGGCAAGATAATTTTGAATGCATTCTGCATGCATAATATGGAGGATACGTTTGCAGATAATGATTATAAATAAAGGAATTTAAATCTGTTTTGTTGTGTAGGAGAGTGAGGAAGAGTACAGACCTTGCAGTGCTGGTGCAGTACAGACTGCTCCCATCTACACGTTGCATTATGAGAAAAGAACAAACTCAGAAAAACGAAGACTGGCACAGGTAAGATACCTGAGACTTCTGTTCTTTTTCACATACATATGAGGAAAATTTTTTGCCACTCATAGTAATGCGTCAGTGAATCTGTTTAAGATTATTTTACTGTCTGTGTTTGTATAGTGTGATTAAAAAGCTATGTTTATAGAAATACTGCTATACTACTTGAATGGAAGAAAAATGCTATTTGTATTTCATACCTGTTGAGAGGGGAAAAAACAAGAGACTTGTAAGTATGGATCTGAAATTTAATTCTTAAATACTGTTTTTGATAAAGACTTCTCACAGCAAATATATTCTGGTCTAATCACAGATCTGTGTTAAGCTGTCTTTTTTAGTTTTTGTAGTGGGGCACATTAATTTTGTGTTTCTAATAAATTCATTTGGCAGTCATATGGCCTTTAACCTTGCTCAGATAGTTATGATTTATTATTTTATTAATAAATCAGCTAGTTAGTATGGTGCCAATCTCTTGTCCTTTTGTTCTCTAATCCTTTCTAGTCTTGATTTGAAGTAACAGGTGTAGTGTGTCAACTTTGGCAAGTGTTTTAATGTCTTTGGATTCATTTTGACAGTTTTATTTCAAAGATATCAGTAAAATAGTTTTTGTAACACTTTTTTTTCTGGGATGAAATACCTGCATGTGTACATATTTTAATGTGTGGGTATATATTTGTACATTATATTGTTATTGCATGTTTTTAATACATGGATGTTTATATATGGACTTTTAATGCATATATCTCCCTGATAGGAAAATTAAGTGTAGAAATTCAGTCCAACTGATCTAACAACATTTGGTTTTTTACTTTAAATATTGCAGTGGTAAAAATCTGAATTGCCTATTTAATCAATTTGATTTTGAATTAGTTTTTATACATAATAAATGTAAAGCTTGCAAAATTTAACATAGAACTGATGCAGATTATTGCTAAATGATACTGAAATTGTACATTAGTATTAAGTCATTATTTTTAGTAGGGTTATAAATAATACAAAGACTTTTTGCTTTAATTATTTAGTCAGGTTTTACTTTGTACATGTTTTCATGATCTCTTAAAGCCAGTGATAAAGTTTTATACTATGTCCCCTCAGTATATTTTTAAATACAGGCAGCTGTGGTGCCTGCATTCTTTCAGGAACTGGTGTGCAGTTTATTTTCTTCGCTGAATATGAGAAGAGAAGATACAAAATTTGAAATGTATGAGGATAGAGCTCTAATGTTAATAACATGAATGGTTCTTAAAATATTGGTTTCTAATAGGTAACTGTCATTTTAATATATAGCAACTTCCCCTTCAACAAAATAATTTGATAATGTGAGGTAGTAAAAAGATTTTAATGCGTTATAAGCCAACATTCACAGATTAATGTAGGTGAATCTACAATTGTATATATCTGTGTAAATACGTAACACAAATCTACCCTTGTGTTCAGTGAATTTTTATAGGCTGCTTTTATTAGAGAAATCTACAGTAATTTACTGATACGGTAGTGCTACCTACTGTTAGGTACAGGAGTCTAGGGATACAAAGGAATATAGTTTAACTTGGTACAATTAAACATTTCCTTTGAAGGTCTGTGTTCAGGCAGAACAATTTAACTTCTGTATGTTTTTGTGTTTGTACACCTGTATACGGCTAAATCCTTTAATATCATCATTGCCATTTCTACCAGTCATCTTTTAGTTTTGAAAACAAGACAGAAGGAGTGCATATCTGTCCATAGTTTTCTTTATATATATACATATACACACGTGTGTTTATATGTGTATACACACATACATATACATGTACATACATAGGCTTTGTTTACTAGCAAAGCTTGTAACTAATAGCCCCACAGTTTTGCCCTGCTGCAAACTGAAGGTCCCGCGTCTTCTCCTCAACTCATGTCCCAGATGTCACCTGAGCCCAGTGGGCAGGAAGGAGCAAATGGTGATTGCTCCCCAAGAACTCCGCTCTTGCACAGTTTCCTTCACCTCTCACTCACGCTATTCTCCCTTTTTCCTCCTCCCCACAAGCAAACAAACCAAAATATGTCTAGAAAATAATGGTCTACTGTTGCTACTCTTTGTTTTTCGTAAGTATTTGAATAAGATAACATAAATGCAAATTTTTTATGAATAAGTGGTGATTTGAAACTTTATGTCCAAGTAAAAATACATGTTTATATTCACAAGTGCATCTGTATGAGAGAGACTATGCTTGATCTAGTACTGAATCTGCCGTTTAAAAGAAATTAATTTCACAGGTTGCTATTGTTGTCAGGTTTAATCCCTTTTTCTGTAACTCTTTATCCTGCAAATGAACCTCTCCAGCCAGATTTCTAAAATGGTGCCCATGAGTGTCTATAGCAGTATAAGGATAATGCTAACGTGCAATTCATGCACTTTGATGTATTTTTAAAATAAGGACCAGATATTGATTAAGTTGCAATGTCAGGGTATTTGAATATCCCCCCAAACCTAAACAAACAACAAATAAAAGAGAGAGATTGCTTTTAATGGTCATCTTGCTTCCAAACAAGAGGCAACTCTGCACTTTATTACTATCTCTTCCATGCTGAAACATTTAGAAATTTGTAAATAGAAAGAATTTGGTGTTAGGATTTTGTCACGTTAGATGCAGCTTTTCATTCTCCACTTCTTGGAAATGGTTAAACATAAATACTAACTAATAGTTACCTGAGATGCTGTAAAATGTGTTTACTTGGAAACATTATGTATGATATGAAAGTTTGCTTCAGTGTAAAAGATCATTTTAATAATTGGTTCATAACAGGATTTTGGGGTCTGGGAGGATGTTTCCTTTACAATAGGAAGTGAATCTGCTTTTACCCCAACAAATAGTAGTTTGTATGTGGGTCTGCTAATTAATATGGTTATTTCCTGTTTTGTTGATGAGGCTTTAATAAATGTCAAGGGTACAGCCATGAAGATCTCGCAATTAGGCTTTGCGTTTGTAAAACCCAACCCTTTTGCTTTTGTGTGAAGATGACAGTTCCAACTGCAGCCTCAGCCTAACAGGGCTCAAGGGAAAGGATACTTCTCTGGTTTTATTGAAAACAAGGCCAGTTTGGCCCAGAGAGAATACCAGCACTGGTCACAGTGCAGAGCTGTTTTTTAACAATGAATATTTACTAAGCTTTATCACTGCTGTCATAGTGGTTTTATTGTATTTTTTTTTTTTGCCAGATTGGCAATAGACTTTACAAAAATTAATGATAAATCAAAACAAATTATAGCATGTAAAATACCTGTCAAAACCTAATCAGAAGATAAATAAGTAAATGTGTTATTGCAAACTGTAGTGATCAGCTTGCCCTCCTATAATGTGCATTTTGAAAGTCTTTCCTAAAAAAGAAATAACAGGAGTGCGCTCATACGTGCCTGTGTGCATGCGCGTGTGTGCGCACACAATTAATCTTTGCCTAAGATGAATTGTTCTATCTCTGTAATATTCATTTGAGCTTACTCTTGCTTAGGTTAGCTGTTCTAGGCTTTTTATACGTGTGCGAGCTTAACTATATTGCAAGTCAACATTAACAGATGGATTGCCCTAAGCAAGGGAAAACCACAACAACAAAATCTAGTGAAAGTGGAGGATTGAAGCTTTTTATTGTTAAGCCTTATTAAAACCTTGGCATGTGCACTGCTGTTAACTGTTTCATGCCTAGATCTTGTCATATGTCTCTGGTATGTTTTATCTCCTACATTAATTAGGTATGTAGAAGATACAAGAAATTATCGGCTACAGTTTTTGAAATAAAAATTAATGCAAGCCTGAGATTGCTTCAACTCTGTTCATGGTATTTTGCCAACGATATTGCTGAGTTCCTTTAACTATTGATGGGGAGTGTACAGCAGTGAATATATTAGACTACTGTGCATTCAGGTTTTGCATAATCTATTTTAATTCTATTTCATTATATGCTCCCAGGTAATGCAGATTTCTAGGCAGACAGGGCCTAAATGCAGTGAGAGCTCTACAAAATTGTTCCAAATTAATATATAATTAAAAAGAGAGCGGTTTTATTATGAGCCTGCATAGAATGCCAAGAAGTTCTGTTTGATTTCATGAATATGATCTTTGTAATTTTACTGTTATATCAGGTGATAGAGTAGCTTATAAAAAATGGAGTATTTCAGGATGTCAATAGTCCTAAGGTATTTAGTTGCTAATAAAACATTCTTGAAGATTTGCAGAATACCAAATAAGAACTACCAGTTCACTTTGTAATTAGTAAGTCAGCAATGCCCCCTTGTCTCTAAGGAAATGTATGTAATATCAGTACCTTTAGGCATGTACTACCTTGCAGCTGTAATGGAAATGGGCATTTGGATTCTAAGTGTGGATTTACCAGGAATCCCTGGGTGTCAGCACTACTTTAAATGTTCGTATATTGAAGAACCAAAGTGAACTACTTCCTGTGACTTTGCAGGATCTAAATACAGAGTCTAAGAAGGTTTTAAAAACACTTGTGTGTAAGGTAGTAAAAGCCAAGTTAGACTAAACTTTTGTCTTGGTATTCTTGAACAGAAGATAATTACCATTTTTTTATTCTTTTTTAAAAGCATATCGCAAATGTAGCTTTTACACTTTTATTGCAGTATATCCTAGTAACTAGGCAATATGTAATTCAGCTTGCAATAGGTATACTTGGCTTCTGTTCAACAAAGATAGCAAGCGTCAGGCAGGAAGATGTGTTCAAAATAACCTTACCTTCAGGAGTGCCCCATTTATCAGCACCCCTACAATGGCCAGTAAAATAAATGACATAATCATTAGCTACAAAGGGCTTCCAGTAACTGATTACTCTCCTAACCTGAAAAAGGTGGTGAGAGAGGGCTATTTTGAAGACTTTTTTTTTCTTCTGGGAACATAAAAAAGGAGAGGAAATGCTTGTGATAATGCTGTGCTGAATATACATATTCTGTATAAGGTGACTGAACCCCTTTAAGAAAAAAAAGACAAAAAAATCCTGCAGACAACCTCACAATAATTTCAGAAACATAAAAGCTCTGATTAAGGGCACTTACCTGTATTTGCATTCAGATAATGTGCTTGAGATCACATCTATGCCTAGCATCCACAGATAATACTGGTTATATAGCTGGAGGTATCTTCTACTCTCATTGACTAAAATATTACAAATTGACAGAAGGCATGAACATTAAGAGCTAGTTTTTAATATAAATTGTTTATTGTTCAACTGTTTATGTAAAATACCATTTTGAAGTAAGCTTTGGTTGATTAGTAAATTCTGTTACTTTAGCTAATGTGGTGTAATTTGAAAATATTGTCGATATCATTAGCTTCCTTTAATTTGGAGAAAAATCTTTTGTCTTGGTGTGTCAAGTAAGATCTCTTCATTCTGCAAAACAGTCAGATTTCCTTTTAATTAAAAATGAAAAAGCTAGGCAGGAAAAATTCAAATTGCAGATTACAAGAGTGCCCTCTCGTGGCTCTGATACCTTTCCGAAATAGTACAGGCACCCGTGTAGCCTTTCCCTTGTATAAACCTTGCTTTTTCCAACAGAAGACTTCTTAGAAATCAAGCAATACTTCCTTTTTTCTTTTTTTTTTTTAACTGAATGATTAGCTGGATTTTGTGCAACTTAAACATTTAGATACTTTAATGTATCATGTATAGAATTATTTTTAGGAATATACACTACCAAATAGAGTTATAATTACAAGATTGTTCAAACCTCCCCCCCTGCAAGAAGGTGGTAGATACCACCTCTGCACAGTGACAGTAACTGATTTTAATCTAGTCAGTGAACACATTTAAAGAAAAAAGAAACTATGTAAGTTTGTAAAGCTTTTTTAAAATTTCAGTATTTTTATTAGTGTGAGCTATCCTCTAACTTGATCTCTTCTCACCATGGTTTTAAGGGAAGGACTGTTGCAAATCTCCACAGCAGAGTTCTGGTGCTCGTTCTGCATCCATAAACCAGTGTAAATTTTGTGGCTGCTTGTTCTTTGAGTTTTGCAGTAAACATCACTTGAGAAATCTCTCCACTGATTACCATGATTCCAATTAAAAAAAAAATAAATAAAAAATTTAAAAAAATTGAAAGATAGAGTAATGGTCAGGAAATTGCTCTGGAATTTTTTGTTACCCTGTGGGCATTTAGTGAAATGCTTGGTTTTTCAGGGCAAAGTCATTAGTGTATCTACTTCTGATTTAGCCTACTGAGAGAGACATTTCAAGAAGCAAAAACTTTGCAGATGCTTTTTCTGGCTGTTATTGTCACCTGTTTTAGTTTTTTAACAAATAGAAAGGCAACCTTTCTGAGGGTCTTTCTTTCTTTTTCAAACAAATGAACCATACTGGTATGTCTGCCAAGGTTTCTTTTTTCTGAAGGATCTGAAAGAAAAATACTGTTTCACAAAGTACCTTCAAAACTCGATGAACCTTTCTGTCCTTAATAGTTAATTGAAATAACAAGATTAATTTTTTCATCAAGAGAGTTTATTGACATCTTAATGTAACAGTGGTATCTTCTGCTTTCATTTGCTGTGTATCTTCTGTCTTCTATGGGTCGTGTTTTGACTCCACCTAGCCAGAGCAGGGAGCCAGAAGAACCGTCAGCCAGTGGTTGGGACCTGCGTCCCAACTTCCATATTGCTTTTGCCTACTGGCTTGAAAGTGTGAAGAGCACAACCTTATGTCTAAAACTTCAGCTGTAATACTGTATGTTCCCTAACCTTTTCTTTCTTTCTCTAATCCTGTATCTACGAGTGAAAAATAATTAGTAAGTTCAATTAAAGAATAAAGTTTGGCTGGGGTCAAAAGGAGGGAGAAGTAGAAGAAACAGGAAAAGCCTTTCCTGCAGGGATCTCTGCGTCTCTGAATGTGAAAGCCCAGATTCAACCCATCTAGTTTTAGACACCACTGAGATGCTGAAGTTAGCAGCAGTGCTACCCTAGACTCTTTCGGCAGTAAGTGGAGAGAGGCAGGCATGACCAAAGGGCAACTCAGCCCACCTAAAATCTAGATTGCGTCCTGATGATGCCTCTCTCCTGCTGTTCATTGTCTAATTTAGGCCCTAAATTATCTGAAATTAGTGAATAGCATCCGTGTCCAAGTGCCATGCATGTTCCCCCAGCACCTTGTAGAGAAAGACCTTCTTTGTCGAGCAGGAGACTCCTACTGGCATCAAGCAGGAGGAGGGATGACTCTTTGCCAATTTTTCTGGTTGAGAGCCTTAGACAGAAATGTAGTTGGAGTCAGTATTTCTGTTTCTAAGGCACAATCTTCTTTTCCTTGCAAATGTGATTAGTCTGTCTGTTTTCAAGCTTCATAGAGAGCTTCCCTCAAATAGGTTCTTCCACTGTCCATAGTTCTGATGGACAGAGTTCAGTGCTGCTCAGGTTTTATCTGCCTAAAGTTCTGTCACATTTGGAGTTTTCCATTAAATCTTGAAGTCTAGAGGTGAGGTATATGATGTTTGAGTTTAGGATCACATGTACATTGTACATTTTAACGTCAGTGCTTTTGGTAAGTTTTCCTCTGAAAATGTCACGCGTGATCTACAAACAGTGCTTCCAGCAGCGGTTTTACCCTGTGATAGTTCTACTGATATAAGGGTATGATGCACATTTTAACTAAAATATCAATTTCACCAGGAATCTCTGTTTTACCTGCTTAGGTATCGTTTCAGATAACTAGCATGTTCCAGCCAGACAAACTGGGTTTACAGCTGTTCTGATTCACTCAGTTCACACACTATGTACCTGAGTTACTTCCAGGTCTCTTGACTTTCCTGTTACCTCAAAACCACGTTCCCTTTTCTGCCTTTATACGTATGGACATTCGCATGCCTTTGTGCATATGGACACTGATTAGGTTGTCTTTTCTGACACATGTTCCTCCCTATCTTCTCTCTCCAATGTGATCCCCTCAAGCTTCCATTCTGTCACTTCCCTTCCCTCTAATCATTGAGTAAACCTAGGGCATTAATAACCGTCAAAAAGGGAAAATAGGTGATATTTTTCTTGGTTAGTTTTTGTAACTGGAATTTGTGCCTGGTGAATCTGATTCTTAGAATCATCCACAAAAAAATTCTATAAAGGATACTTGTTTATAAAAGAGCTGCTTGCTTTAATTGTTGCAAATGGCACTGAAAATCTCCATGTCCTATTTTAAGACTAGCACTTCTGCTTGTTGCCAATTAAGGTGAAGGCGGGCTGCCTTCGGATGGTGCACTCTTTGCAGCTAGAATGATGTGTGGCATGGTGCCACAGTGTGTCAGCTGAAAACGGCTGGTTTTGCTAAGAATAGCCTCTGTGCCTTTGCGAAGAATGAGTGAGATCTGGCTGTCTGGCGATACCTGACTGTGGGCAGCGTGGGGCCTCGGTCGGATTCAGAGGGCCAGGAGATGGTGTGCAGGCTTCCCAAGGGAAAAATGGTCTGCGATTCTTCAGAGAAAATGGAAGTCTATTTGTTGGTTTGGAGAAAAACATAACTATTTCTGAAAAATGTTTGCAGAAGCATGATTAATCCTTAAAAATCAAAAGCAGTGTTACAAAATTGTCTAATGTTATCGGTGTTCAGGAGTATAGCATATATAAAAGGCAGGAAGCTTAGAGTTTGTTAATTTTTCACCACAGTAATTCAGTACATAAATAATTATAATATACCATCTGTGACTAAATAACTCAACAAATTTATCATCCTTACTTACAAAAAATCGTACCTCAGCACAGATATTAATGTTCCCTTTAACTTTACATAAGTCAGTGGAGATCTCTGTTGCATTACAGCCTACTTGTTGTTTCAAAGTACTGCGCCCTGTACACGTATCTACAGATTTCTGTTTGTCTATGTCTCTAAACAGATCTTTTGAGATTTCCTGCTCTAGCAGGCTCTTTATTGTCACAGAAGAGGATTTATTTCTGTCATTGGGAGCCTACTTTTTTTTGTGTATCTCTATTTGCCTATCGTTTTAATTAATAGGATCTCAGAATTTATGACACTTTTGTCTCATGGCATACAGCTGTGGATGTTTCCAGCCACTTCATGTTCTTTCAAATACATCATCTATATGTCTGAATCTGTTAAAGCAGAGAAGGTTCTGTCCTAGGAAGGATGTTTCAAATTAAAAAGTTTTCAAATTATCCATGAAACCTGTGTTATAATTTTAAAAAGCAAATATGGCATCTTAGAGAATATCTATTTAACTTATATCCAGGACAGCTTCTCTGATATCAGAGAATTATTTTTGTGAGACATCATTACTTTGTGTTAATTTCCATGAGTAAAAGCACAGAAGTAATTTTTTGAAGGGATCATTTCTAGAAATTAATTTAGAATTATTGCTTGCATCTAACCTGGTCTGGTGTCCATGTAGCTAATTGGTATCCCCGGCACTACTTTAAGCTTGAGGTTGTTTGCACCATGTCCCAGAAAAAGAAGGGCATTTAAGAAAGTTCAGAAAATTTATTACTTTTTTTATCTCTCTTCTTTCCCTCTTCCCCCATCAGTCTCAGCTCTTGTGGAGCGTAATGTGAAGTACTTTCCTGTGATTGCATTATCCACTGCTTTAGGTCACAGTCTTTAACTGGAGAGGATGGCAGTGGGTTGTGCTTAACTAGAAAGTTTGGTTGAGAGGTCTTTTGCTTCCCTACTGGAGGTGAAGCCATAATTATGTCTGTGATTGGGTTGTAGAGGAAGAGAGGTAAAACAAACTACTGAATCATAAATAATAGTGGACTTGTATTTATTTTACTTTCTCATTCTGAATGAATAATCTTTAGATTTTTAAGAAAAAGGAAACCATACTTCATAGATTTAAACCATAGTAGATATTTTTCTTTTCTTGAAACTTTATACATGTTCAAGTATTGAGTAACCAGTAAATGTGAAATTAAATGTGTGCTGCTATTTATCAAAAGATTATTTGTTTCTCATTTTGAGGACAATTAATAGCAGCAGCCTTGCTAAACTTCCTGCCTTAGTATCGATCAATAAGCACTCATTCCAGAAAGCTGTGCTTCTGAAAGGTCTAGCATTAAATAAAAAGCTGACATTTCAAAGAATGACTTTCATGCCCAATCAAGAGTGTAACCATCTTGCATTTAAATCCTTTAGCATTCATGTATTTTGTCTACAAAGTAATACATTTTTTGAGGCTACCAGCAAGCAGAAGAGAACAGTTTAAGAACCTATTCTCACTTTGTTTGGTTCTACCGGTATTTATACTGTCAGTATCTTCTTTTCCTGGTTTTGGCCATCAGCATTTACCACAAATGTATAGGTAGCAGACCACTTGCTGAATGAGATTTTGAAGTTGGGCAGAAACCAAAAAGGATGTATACGATGTATACAAAAAGGATACACGTCCTCACGCTGGCTGCAGTTGTTCCTTTACCATATTTTACACACAGGCTTCATGGTTCAACAGTGGCTTGTGGAGAGCGTGAGCTTGTTATGTTTAAATATGTTGAACTCTCTCATGTTCTGAGCAAGAAGAGAGATGGGTTCTTGCGGTGCAGTGTGCCTAAAGATGAGAAAAACTTGAAACAGCGAAAGTTGAATCCCTGTTCATGTTTTGATATAAAGTAGATACATTAAATAGTAGGGTTTTTTTTTAATGTAAACAGAACTAGTTGAAAGAAGCAAACCAGTTGAGTACTTCAAAGTTTGTTGCTTCATTTTATAGAAAAAAACATGACAGCAGTCTATTAAGACTTTATAAAGTTCTGGTGCAGCAAGAAAGGAGTGTTACCATATCATTTCTTGTGGTAATAAATTTAAATGGTCTGGTTGTTATTAGAATGCTGATCAGGAAGGAAACAGAAGTCTGTCCTTTTTTCATAAAAAGGTATAAAAAAGGTTACACACTTCAAAATGCAGAAAAGACAGAAATTAAAAGCTTAAATAACTGCAAACAGCAGGGTACGTCAGTAATGGAAGGACTTCTTAAATTACATTGACAGGTTTTGCAGGTGCACGTACTATGTCACTTTGCCTAGTGGAGCATTGAAAAAGATTTATGGTTCTCCTTTTGGAATTTATTAGGAGTTTCTTTCTTTCTTTTTCTTTCTTTGCAAAGTAGCCTGGACATACCCCTCCCTTGCAGTCATTTTTATTACAGCTCCTAGAGGAAAGTCAGCTATTCAAAAACACGTGTTGCTTGTTGTCTCCATGGCTAGCTCACAGAGCTGTAAACTCTGGAGAATGTTGTTATTTACAGCCAAGTATTTTCCTTTCCTTCCCCTTTTGCTTTTTTTCTTTGTATGTAAATCCCGTTTTATTTTGTTTAGTTCTTGAAAGTCTTCCTGTATAATTTTGTACCCCTAAACATTTAAATTGGTAACAAAAATATTTTTCAAAGAGAGGGTCTGACTATCAGGAAGTAGAAGTTTTTACTTTGTTTTTGTTTTTTAGGTTTATCAACATATGCTCTGTTATATTCCATTATATGATGTTATTCTTACATAATACTGTTTGTAGATGCTCCAAGGGGCCACTGCTCTGCCTGTGGTGTTTGCTGATTCTAATTAATTTTATTCAGTTCCTGTTTCTCAAAGACACAACCTTTTTTTTTCTTTTTTTTTTTTCTCTTTTTTTTATTTTTTGAAACTTGCCATCTATGGTCTGTGAAACATTATTTGTTATTTCAACAAATCGGTGAGTGTTGTCTTGTGGGATTTCACTCCATTGACAGAGTTAATCTGTCTACAGATGAACAAGTGTCAATTTTGGTTTTGTTTTCTGAAATTACTCAACATTTTTAAAGGACTTTATTTCCTGCAAAATCTTGTCTTTATGTTAGTAGAAGTAGATCTGATGGCAGCATCTAATTCTGATGCAAATTCCAAGAAAGTGAGACAGAGACAGAGTTTTGCCCTCCAAGAGTCGGTTCCAGGATTAGAGCTTTAATTACAATGAATGTCACGTCAGAATTTTCTTGGGGAAATAGTGAATTACCGGTGTTAATGAAACAAAATATTTTAATTGTCCCAGTGAAGATAAATACTTAAGGCCGCAACTTTTAAACTGAAAACAGTGATGGTAGTTGTGGCAGTAATCAGTAAGATAACCAATTAACAATATCAATTAAGACAGAGTGGTTAACCTCACTGTAGTTACAAGCAGGGATGTGATTGATTACAACACTGATGAGAATGACACAAAGAACTCACAAAACTGGGTTTTTAATATCAGTAGTTCGTTTCTCTGCGTTCCAACCTGTAACTTTTGCTCAGTATGAAGCTTAATTTGGGTTCTTTTGTAGTTTTTAATGCTCTAATAATTCTCTCATTTTCTATCAACTGTTACTTGGTTTAATACATATAGAACCACGTTTCCTCTTTGTGGATGAAGAACTATAGAAAGTATTATCTAAACTTGCTGCTTTAATTAAATCCTCTCTTGTTGAGCAAGAACAAATGTGTCAGTCTGTAAACAGTGAACATTGAGACGTTCGTGATGATGAAGGC
>NW_009624647.1:0-9954 GCF_000690535.1 Cariama cristata | reverse complement strand
TTATATTTTATTTCAATTATTAAATTGTTTGTATCTCAACCCACAGGTTTTACCTTTTTCTGATTCTCCTCCCCATTCTCCAGGGTGGGCTGGGGAGTGAGCAAGCATCTGCGTGGTACTTAGCTGGCGGCTGGGGTTAAACCATGACAACATCTCTAAAGTCAATTGCCTCTGCACTGACACTAGTCAGCAATTCTTTCAGTGCTTTTGGAGTACCTTTCTGCATGCCGGGAAAGCTGACAGGATACTCTGCTTGTCCTTCAGTGCAATACAGCGTGGCACTGCTTTTAGCTGTGAAGAGACTTGTCCAAGGGCACACAAGGGTTTGATGGGCTTGCCAAGTGACAGGCCACAAACACAGGGTCTTGCCAGCCATATACCACCTTTCATTACCCTTATGCCAGTCCAACTCCCTCAATTCTTCCCTTCCCCAGACAGCAAGTATCTTAGTTATTTATAGAAGAATTTCATGTATCTGTTAGTCTGCAAACTACAAAGCAAATGTGCATTTCAAATGAAATGGCTAGGACTTTGACACTTCTTAAAATATACATTTTATTATTTTCTGGTGTTTGCTATGAAGGCTTCATTCAAATTGTGAAGGTACACAGCCTTTACAGACTTCTTGAGTTAAAGGTTTTTGTTGGTGGTTTTATGTTCTGTTTCTTTCATGGAAGAGGAAAATACATAGGCTATAAAATGTGGAAATTCATTAGATGTTTAGTATTACCTCTTCATATATGCTGTGGAATGCTTTGTAGAAATACTATATAAAATAAGGCAGACTTTGACAGGGAATTCAGTCATAAAATTTCATGGGAGAAAACAAAAAGTTCCAACATATTATTTTTGTAGCCAAGAGAAGATCAGGTGGTCATCACCAGTTTGTGGGAGAACTACTGCAGTTCTGGTGCTCAGACAGTATACATTTCTTGTTTATTCTACTATTCTCAAGTGAGACCTTTTCATTAAAACTTATTTTAATTAACATAAATCAGACAATATTTAAACATACACATCTATCCTTACAGTGCAATAAAAATGTATCATTGTATAGTATTTTGTATTTGCATTATGAAAATAAAAGGTCTGTATATCAATTAAATGTATATTAATGAGTATGAATCATGTAAATTTATAATGCATCTAAAGTTGCCTTTGGCTTTTAAGTATTTATAAATTCATAGAAAATATTGAACATCTAACAAAATAAATAAAACATAACATTTTAATCCTAGATGCTAACAATCAACCTCAAAAATTCTTGTTATTTTTTACATTTACATTACTAAATTTCTTAAAGAGAACTCACTTTCAGTAGTGCTCAGAAGTGAATGATTGCACCTTCTGTGATGTGAAAAAATACAGTACATCTATTTTTCATAGATCAGAAATTCTTTCATAGACAGTTGCATTTTAAATGTCTGATTGTTCTACGTAACTGTCTTAAGTGCTTATAAAAAGCATGTCGCTTTCTCATAAAAGCTGTGAGTCTCTATTAATAGACATTTCTTTCTCACTTGCAGGATTGAGGATGAAGCAAAATCTCCTAGTGAATGTCCTTTTTATGAGGATTCCTCAAGGTCTTCCAGCTTCACATACTGGTATGAAGATATCACAAAAACACGTTCACCAATAAACCCTCTTCAGTACAAGTACTGCAGCAATCCAGTGTAATTCCACTTGGCAGGCTTATTTCATTGGAGTCCACACGTGGTAGTTTGTGGAAGTTAACTGCTGACCTCATGTTCTCTTGAATTTGAAAGTTCCCCAAGCGCATGGGCTAGCCTTACTGTAATACTGAAGAGACCAAAACAAATCTGAAATCACATGCACATTTGTTCAAGCTCACTTTTATTCATGTGGTTGGTAAATTACACACCATGGTCTAATTGCTATTCTGGTGGTGGTCGAAGGCCCCGCAGCTTCCTTTCATGTAGTCCTTTCCAGTATTTAAAGTTATTATCCAGATGCCGCATCAAATTTGGCAGGTCTGCAAATTCTAGGGCAGAAAGGGCAGAGTGTATTTAGTTTGCAGAATTGAAACAGTCAGATGATTCTGTCTGCTTAAATATCACTTGAAATGTCTGGGCAACTGTGTTAAGTAGGAAAGCTTAAATCTTTTTTAAGTCATACTGATACTTGAAATGGTTTTGGCTGTATAGCTCTCATCACTCATGTATCACTAAGGCCACTGAGAACAGTTCTGTAAGTCTACTTAATACTGGTCCCAGCAAAGGGACCCAGTTTTCCAGGAGGTGCATAGCTAATTATGCTTGTAATTATTCTACTTCATCAACTCTCAGTCACATGTCATGATCTGGCACTCAGGAGAGTCACATTTCTGACCACTTTACCACAGAGGCAGCACTTGGAAGGAAACAGCTGCTCCCCCAAGCAGTTTCCAGACTGTAGAAACTTGTATTGAAGCATAACTGATGTTAACATGGACAAAATGACTGTGCCCAAAGTGCTATCAAGGAGAATACGTTCTGTTCTCCATTTACAGAGAAGCAAGTTTAAAACAAAGTTAAACATTGCTTGAATCTAATCTATTAAAGAGAAGTCACGAGAATGGCTGGTAGCAGTATCAAAATACTTCTAAGCAATAATGAAGTTATTAAGCTTACTTGAACTGCAGAAATCTTCCCTTTTCTCCTCCTTTCTTTAGGAGCCATAAGAAAGCAATTTTATATCACAGTAGTTTCTAATGTTCACAAAATAGTTATTGTCAGGAAATATAGCAAAGTTTTGCTTACCATCCCAGGCATCGAACATATCAGTAATGAAGTAATTAATGAATGATATTTGGGATTGGGGGATGCTGCAAGTATTTCTGTCAAAAACTGGCATCACAACAGGTAAATCTTCCTTCTTTTCTTCATCAGTCTGCAAAAAACACTCTTGTGATTATTCATCTAAGACACATTCTGTTAACGGGCTTCTTTTAGCAGCAGATTGATTGGCACCGACAAGAACATGCAACTGCTAAATAAACAGAGGAACCCAAATAAATCTGAAGAAGCAGCCATTTAATCCTAAGCACCTAGTCATCTAGGTTTCAGCGAAAGAGCAAATAGTGCCTTCCAGTGTTTCCCACAAAATGATACATTTACCTTCTGCACCTACACACAAAGCTGACCCTAACTAACTTCACAGGTTACTGATTAAGTTATGACTGCTTCTGAGCTAAAAGATGCTCAACCATTTTCAATCTCTGATGGAAGTGACAATCTGGACAACTCAGAGATAGCAAAATATCTTTTTTATCCTCTTTTCCCCCCCTTGAGGTACCAAGTCCCAATTGCAGTATTTGGTCTATCATCTGTAATTGTAACTCTGCTCTCTCCTTTTTCCCCATCTTCCTAAAACCTTTCCTCAGCACAGTGTGCTAAGGTCTTACACCACTTCCTGGAGTGAGTGCTGTTCCCATGCTGACACTAGGACCTGATGATCCTATTCTTGAGGCATAGCCAGCACATGGGTACACAGAAGGCACCCTTCCTCTGTCTCTTGTGATGGGAATGCATTTGTAGGCAAAACTCAAAAAGCCCAGCTCCAAACCAAACAACTTGAAAGCTTAAATTTTTCAAAAACTGCACTGTAGAAGTTGTCAACTTTCGTCTGACTGAAGGCATCTAGTCTTGTATCAGCATGAGTAATATGCCATCATTTAAAATAAAAAAGTTGTTATTTTTTGCATTATGTAATGCAGCCTTAGATGTTCTGGGACACTAACAGTATACGCACCCTTCTCTTCCCTTTTAAAGAGATGCTCACCTGGAATTTCAGCAGCCCATTTTAGCTGCCTTACCTGTGCAAAGTACTCCTCCGAGATGCGTCCGGCCCACTCTATACACTGTTCTATGGGTCTGCATGGATTGGAAATGTCAGCACACTTTATCAACATGCGCTTGATAAGGATACGGTTTTCAGGAGTCGTGAGAACAGTTTTGATTGACTCTCCATCACCATTATTCTGTAACATTTAAGAATTAAAAACAATACATTAGGAAGGCCTCCGTGTACTTGCCTAAAAGCTTTGTGCCTTGTGAATGCTTTCAGCAGATCCTACAGGGATCAGTCCTGCTACTGGCTACTGTATTTGATATCCAACCAAACTGATAGGGGGATTATGAATGTTAGCCACAGCTCTGAACTAGCACTGAACTCCAGTTTCTGGATTCAGTCACTTTCCTTGTGACAGATCTCTTGGGCATCTTTGGGCAAGTCATCTAATCCCTCTATGCCTTATCTGCCTCCTTAGAAGCGTGCAGAGGATCCATTCATCACTACACACATAGTGATGAGTGTGTAAGCAGAAAAATGTAATTGTCTGCTGAAATCCAAGGATTAATGGACTTCCACATTAAGAGTGGAATAGCTGGTTTTAAAAAAAGGGCCAACCTGAGATGCACGGTCATCTTCTGCACACAAACCTCATGAGCATCAATCATTTTGACACCACTGCTACTATTAGGAGAATCAGATCTCACATTGCCTCCCAGGTGTGCTCCTCATTCCCTTCCACTGGACCCATGTTAGCCCATCAGTCTCCGACCTGACTGGGAATTTTGCTTTCGAGAGTTTGTCAGTATTAAAGCAATATATTAGGAACGTGCTTCTAAACAGCCTCATCTTTCCTCTGCAAGTCTAGGAAAGTTTTCAGCCCACACACAGCTTCTATTCGGTTGCCAGGCTGCACCTACAAGCACATCAACGGTACTCTATATTTGGAGCCAGTATACAGCTAATATGAGTAAAGGCTCTGAAGATCCAGATTAGAAGCTATTTTCTGTGGAGCTCTGATGAAGTAAGTTTCCAAAGGACAGAGATTCACGATCAAAGTATCTTTAAAAATTACCTATAAGTACAACATTATTGCTTGACTCTTTAGGGATGGGCAGGTAAAGAAATTTACAACACCGTCTACTCAGAATAGAAACTCTTTGAAGCAAGGAATATACTAGACCTCTCTGGCACCTAACAAGGTCTTGGTCTATAGTCAGAGCAGAGAAGAAGTAACAGTAACAATAATGATAATAATAATAATATGCCACCAGTTCCTGCAGTATTTTGTACGAAGAGGGAGATGCAAAGTGGCAGAAACATTCTGACCTTTTATTAGAACGTACTTTTCAGAAGAAAGTTCTTGTGACGAAGAAAGTTCTTCCTAAAGGAAGAAACTGACAGTAATTAAAACATTATTATTTGGTAGTATACTGGCTCAGAAACACCAGCTCCACAGTTCTCACCAAAATAAGACTCCCAAGCCAATCATCTTCCCTCATTTTTAGATATGTGGAAGGGAAAATACAGAGGAAAAAGTGAGGTGCATACATCTCCAAATGCATGGCAATATTACGTAAAAGAAAGCCAAAATAAAGTGATGGAAGCTCCAGAAACACAAGCATGGAAATTAAGCACAGAAAATTATTAGAGATCATTCAGTTAAGGATAGTGGAGAATATCCTAGTAGGTAAACCACCAGGAATCAAGAAAGGATGTTCACTTCTGTGATCTTTTCAAACCAAGGGCACAGTTCTACTTGATGGATGCAGATGTCTTGGGAATAAAATGTGCTAACTGTGCTTAGTCCCAGCATCCTGCTCAGAGTGCAGAGGTGTCTCTGCATGTCAGATGTTGGCTTCCTGTCATAGGCTTAGGTGACATCATGAAGGGAAATGGGAGGATAAAGGATGCTGGAGCTGGAAAGGATTTTTTTCAGTTTATGAAACAAAAGAAGAAAGGAAGCAAACAGAGCAGCTTCTCAGCATGGCTCTTTGAACAAATATGTATAAAAATAATAAATAAAAAAAATAAGTGGAACTGTCCCATTTGGAACATAGGGTTGGCAGCTCAGCCTGCAAACACTACACTGAGTCACCACCATGACTGGAAACCAGGCCAGGAAACACACGCTGCCGCTGCAACCAGATATACAACCAGACTTGAAAGAGGATCTGCCAGTGTTGTTCTGCTAGTAACAAGCACAGCAAATGATTTGGTTTACCCACTCACACATTACAGGTCTTTTAATAGGAACTGAGAAACTCCCAACCAAAAGAAGGGAAACATTTTGCTTCTCGTTTTCAATAAAAGTTATATAGCCTTTGTCTTTCTTCCCATCCTTGGGTGGAATTTGCTGTGAATCGCAAATGCCTTGTGGGGCAGATTATTTCCCTGCAGCCCCTGGGGCTCAAGGGCAGAATTAAAGTTTTGATTTCTCTATGTCACTATATTTGTTTTTATTGTCTGACTGTACAGGTCCAAGCCCCGTCCTTCAGCAGCAACAGCTACTCAGCTCGCCATAACAGGCAAGAAGAGGAGCCTGGCTCTTTGGGTGGATGCTGCTGCTGAAAAAACTGCTGCATCCCAGTTCTTGGGGCTGGGAGGAAGGGGTCTGTGCACCAAGCCAGGCCAGTACAGAGCCCTCCAGCAGGACCAGGTGCCCTATGGAGTTACGCACTCCACAAGGTCGTCTTGCACTACACCCAGCAGCAGCAGCTCCCTTGTTCTCCTCCATGTCTCTTACCCTCCTACGCTGAATGGTGCTACACTCACCCAGAGGGGCTGTCCAGCTGAGGACTTAACAGCCTTTCTCCTAGTTTAGTCAGTAAAACCAGTATCCTACTGTGACTTTGGCTTCACATTCACATAGTTCTCATTAGCATTGCTGGGTGCCAAGAACAAAGCTAATTCTAGCATATACTCCTGTGGACAAAGGTACTGTCCTCCAATTAAGCTCCAGTCTGCTTCTGATGAGTGAAGGAACAAGACCTGTTTCCTCTCCCACCTTCAGATAATAAAAAGACTGCCCTCCCCCATTACACACAACAGTCATATATGTGGCTTTTGAAAAAACATGGTAAGAAAACACAGAAAACCATTACTGCTCCTACAGGATGTTGCCACCAATGCAAACTTTATTATAACTGTTTCTGAAAATCTTCTCTTTGCAAAAACACATTCCAATGAAATTATACACTGCTCTTACTGGCAACAAAACTGCTGGTTGAAGCTGTTATTGAAACTGGTGTGGTTTTTCAGAATGAGTTCTTAACAGGCAATTTCATTGTGTCCATGGGGTTCCAGATGGCTATTGATTATGTCTATATGATACATAACGCCACCATCATCTATTTTAAAGATTAAAAAAGAAAGTAGACAGAAAACCCATGAATGCTGCCAGGCAGCGCTGAAGGCTGAGGGCCCTCATTTCCAGAGAATGCACCATATGGCAGTCAATATACCTGCCCTTATGCTGCACCATCAGCGGTTCCTGTTATGAGGGAGGGAGTAATTCAGTTTCTGTTCTGAGGCAAATCTTGGCTCCTTTGCAGAAATGGCCAACAACAATGCCAAGTCTTGCCACTAGCACTCTCTCCATGGGAGTGACTGGGTTCATCAAAGTGGCATTTTTAACAGGAAAATATACAGCCCAAGGTTCTGGTCCCAAGTACAACATCATAGCACTGCAATATTAATAGGATCCAAGTGAGTTGCACTCACCCTCAAAATGTGTGATGACCATGTTAAGCAGAACGGTATTCAAACCCAGAGATGAAAGACACATTTCTAGTCTCTCTTTCTCCACGTTTCTGATGAACTTTCTCAGAATACCATGTGGGGATTTTCTACTGCCAAGGGTTCCCAGTCCCTGCCTAGTCATTTTAAGGAGGACTTGCAGTGTCGCTTACCCCATTTTCTTCTAGCGCTGCCAAGGGTTTATTAATGCTGTTGACAAACTTGTTGACATGCTCAAAGTGCTTTGTCATTTCTGTTGCTAAGACTATGTCAATAATGGCTTGGCGAAGGGTTCGATACTCATTCCTGTTTAAAGAAGGAAACAATTAAGAATGCTGGCTGGTTCACAAAGGGCTGCTTGCTAAAACAAGTCTAACAAAAATGCTACAGACCATTTCCGTTGAAGAGAGGTGCTGGGGGAAGAAAGGACAGTAGTAAAGGCTTGGGCAGCTGCGTCTATGCTGGATGAAGTACCCTGTGGTGTGCAGAGATGTATGTGCTAGAGGCATGACTGGATCTCTAGGAGAAACAGTGCAAGAGCTGGGCAGAAGCAGATGCACCAGCTACTCAGGAGGGCTGCCAGGACATGCCACATCAGCATGTTCCTAAGGCTTTTAGCACAGACACTCAGCAGTGGCTCATGCTCCAGCCAAGTTTTCAGCAATACTTCTCTGCTGTATCTTGAGAGGGCTAAGGCAATGGTCACATCCTCATCCTAAATGTCTTTCTAGGGCTGGAAGAAGAACAACAGGTCCTTCACTATCCTTCCCATTCCAACAAGGCATTTAATTTTTGACTGATGCCCTGTGACCCTTTCTATCCTTGCTCTACCCAGGAAACATCTACCCACTCAGCCATTGCCTGTCCTCTATGTCCAATGATACAAAATGATTCTTTTAGACTTGCTAACATTAGGATTTACACTAAATTCCTTAGATAGGGTCCACCTTTTTATCCACAGGAGGAACTGAAACCATGGGATTCCTCCTAAGTCTGTGCAGGACAGGCAGAAGCACTCTACTGTTTTAGAAGCAAACTTCCACAAGGGCTATGGACAGTTATCCACAAGGCACTGCCCTCCTCTAGGATGTTTGTTTGCATTATCTTATGTTACACAGAAGAAAGTGAGAGATGTTAGTGGGCAGACAAGGACCCTGGGGTTTAAGCTTACCTCTCCATGTTTTTAAAAATATTGCATTTGTCATCCTGGGTGGTGAGCTGGAAAGCCAGGGCAGCATGATGGTTCTCCAGCACTGCGGTGTCATTGTAGAGAATTGCTAGCTTACTGCCAGCATTGCACAGGAAAGAATTTGTTCTTCCTGGGTGATCCACGTCATGGACTGTGGCAGCAATGAGTGCGGCAACCTCATCAATTGTATCCAAAGTTTGCTGAAAATAGAAGGATGCTTAGTTTTCCTGGCAGACTCATTAGAAACCCTATTCTGTCCATAAGATTAAGCCAAGTTAAGGAATAAAAGCCAGAACTCTGCAGATCAGTAAGGGTCAGATGTTCTAGACAGAGCAATGGAAAATTCATTATAAGCTTCATTGAACACTGCATGACTTTTTTGGCTGTTTTGTGCCTCTTGAATTTTGCCTTAGCCACACCTTTGACAAAGCACATCAAATCAAACAAATGCAAAGTAATAAATTAGTTTCTGTTTTCTAACAACACAGAAACCACCTTCACTTGGATTTAGGGTATTTGGCTTGGAAAAAAGACCAATACTACTAAAAATTATTCTATTTCCACCAGACCCCTTAATTTCTTTTGGAAACTTAATGCGTGCTAATCACATTCCACTTATGTTCTGGCTAGGTTTACAGTTTGTAAGGAACGTTTCCCATATATCCAGTTCTATAACAACAGTGTCCTGGGGCTACAGCTAATATGAATTCTGTGAAGAATACTTGATGGTTTACATCCATGGAAAAATTACATGACACACTGTTCTATGCTTTCTGTATCAGATTCTGGTTCTGTTAGCGTGGAGTACTTCATGTTTTATGTCTACTTATATTGGTCATTGCTTTATGTCTAATTATATCTACCCTATAATGAAATACTATTTGACTTTTAAGGTTTCATACTTAAGTTTTAATACTTTAATAATAGCATAAAGGAGAAAAAGAACCAAGCATCTCAGAAATATATTGTATACATTTGGAAACCTTGCTCTAAATCGGAGACATATGGATTTGACAGATGGACCACTCAGTGGGTAAGGAATTGGCTGGATGGTCACACTCAAAGAGTTGCAGTCAACGGCTCGATGTCCAAGTGGAGACCAGTGACGAGTGCTGTTCCTCAGGGGTTGGTACTGGGACTGGCGCTGTTTAACATCTTTGTCAGTGACATGAACATTGGGATTGAGTGCACTCTCAGCAAGCTGTGTGATTCAGTCGACACACTGGAGGGAAGGGATG
>NW_009624646.1:7988-20559 GCF_000690535.1 Cariama cristata | reverse complement strand
CGTTTGTTCTTTGGATTTCAGAGCAGCTGCCAGAGGCACAGATTTAAGCCAGTTGTTTGACATTCAGCACCATGTTGCAGTGATGCTCCTCCTCACAGGACACTGCTAAAAGGACGGAGTTGTGCACTGCTGCGGGTTTTCTATATATGTGTCTCTGATGTTTAGTTTTAAAACATTGCTAGCTTGTCAAAGGAAAAATCTGAGTGAATTTGGAGTGGCACAGCAAAGAGAAATATCTCTTGCCACTTTTTCCAACTCCATTTTACAAACAACTATAGGAAACATCAGTTTTTATGAACTTAAAGGGCATCAGATGCCTCTTGAAAGTGGCAGACCTGATTGTGTGTAGTGGTTTTTTTATGTCTTTGTCTTCTTTTGTTTTCTATTACCAAGGTCATTTTCTTGGAAACTGGCTCCTTTGTTTCTCTGAAAGTCTGCATACTTCCCGAAACAGAAGCAGTAATCCTTCTTTTGGACAAAACACTTGATTGTAGTAGAAATGATTGCAATGTCACAAACAGAGGATTATAATTTTCAGTAGAAATAATGAAAGCAGGTTAAAAAGGACTACTAAGAAAAAGGCAGCTTGTTCTTATGCAAATTTTCTCAGGTGGTATGGCTGCAAGATGAGAAATCCTAAAAGCCTGTAATCAAGTCAGCATCTTCTCTGCTTTTAAAGGTTTACCTGCTTTTCCGTGAATGGTCAGTAAGTTTTCAAAGACTCTGAGATTTGTAGTTTATTTTTACAAGGCCTGTATGCTTCTCACCTGATGCTCTAGGAAGTGAAGCATTTATCAGCTGCTATGCATTTACTTCTTGCTGGTCTCCATCTCTGAAAGAGCAAATGTGGAAATATCCATGGCAGAACAAGGGGAAACATAAGCTGCTTTTGTGTGAGTCACGTCAGTTATTCCACTTGCTAGAGATAGCTGCCTCCCCCTCACCCTAGCTCTGTCTCTCTGATCTTGCCTCCCTTTCTTCAGTCTGTTCCTTACAAGTCTTCAAAGACTTGATTTCTTCTTCTCTTTCTTTCCAAAAGCACAGTAAGTGGAGATGTTAAACTGAGCCTGTGCTGGTGCGACTATATAGGGGAAAAGGCTTATAGGTGGTTCGCAAAAGTCTGCATCCAGCTGCCAGGTCTACCCGATACTCCTCCTTGGTAAATAACTCCAAATGCCTAAAATCATCTGCATACTGCTGATCAGTTCCTCATGGACAAGCACCACAGGTTTATTTTTCTTGTAATAAAGTAGAAGCTTTAGTTTTCATCTTCATTTTTGTTTTCCTTTTAAGAATAATTTTTCCAACCAAAATTAAGGTAAAAATATCCATCGACCGTCTTTTAGCGGCTGTCAGTTTACTTTGTACCACTGAACATGTGGGCTGACGATAAAATGAGGCTTTGGACTCTGCAGACCTGTAAACCCTGGTTAGAAGTTGATGGCAGCTGTTTCACCTGTAAGAACTTTTCTGATGTTTGATTTCTGATTGTGGAGTCCACATTCCTGGAACTTATCACAGGATGTCCTTCCTAACTCAGCCTCCTAATGAAATGATCAGTGACTTGCCTTTGGGCTTTCTGGTAAAATCTCCTTTTGACCTAGGTTTCTCATGTATTCTTTAACTCTTTATATGGTATTATTGTACCATGTTTGTTACATGAACCTATATTAAATCAGAGCAGACAACAAAGAGGGTCCTGCAGTACTTTTGCCTGAATTACCCTCAGTGTTATCAGCCATTCTCTAGGTGGCTAGTACAGAGTATTCAAAAGAAGGAAAGAGAAAAAAGAAACAGTCACATTTTCACTGTTACTGTCCGTTTTTCTGTTAAATGTAATGAGCAGCAATAAGGGTCCTGTGTTAAAATCATTATGCTGACACCTCCAAAAAACCAGCCAACAAACTCCTTGCTTGTACTCCCATCCTTCAGCTTCAAAGGCAGCAGTTGCCAGTCTGGGGGAAGCCCTCTCCTATGCAGTATCTCTTTCCTCTCTGAGCTGGGCATAGATGCTTTTTGTGCTTTCCCATGTGCCTTTAGTTTGGAGAATGAATGACTCCTTTGTTGTTTTAGAAGTGCTAATACAATAAATTGTAGAATCATAGTTGCTTCCTGTCACTGATCCTGAGGTTGTAGGGAGTGATAGGTGGGGAGGCCAGCTTTGATGATGTTTGCTGAAGATGACCAAAGAGAATCTGTGATATGAAAAAAAGAAATTAGCCTGGGGGAAGCCATTTATAATTCAGGAAAAAAGCCTCAGGTAGCTCTTGAGTTGTATCAGCATAAGGGGATGGACATACAATGCGTGAAAAGTTAGAGTAATGAAAATTGAAATGGGAGAGGAAGGTGCAGAGTTGTAGATGGTTCTGTGTCCTTACCTCTCATCTGTGGATCTCTATGTGAGGACCTGTTTAAAGTAAGTTTTTAAGGACACCAACACACAGAGAGTTTCCAGAAAATGTCTTCTGAACATGTGCACATAATTATTCCACCATGGAAACTGGCATGTGGCATGTGATGTGGTCTGGGCAGGAAAACGACCACCAAGTGGAAGCGCTGCTCTTGAGGCTATTGGCAGAAGGAAATGAGTGTTTTTGTGGAGAGCAGTCTTAGATCTGGAAGAAAGACGTATGCTTCAAGGCATGATCAAAAGAGTCTGGAAAAAAAATATGGGACCTTCAGGATGGGAATAATAAGAGATTGTGTAGGGTGAGATTTGGATGCATTCTGGAGCTATTTGTGCTGCCCTGGAGCCACAAATACATTGATAGAGCTGGTAGACAGCCAGGATGGGAACAGAGCAGGATGCTGTGGGACCACGCTGGCTGATTTATACATGAAGACAATGCTTGCGGGTTGTCTGCTGTGTTATTTTATATTTGGCTAAGGTTATAACTCATGGAATCAGATGAAGCCCAGGTTTTGTTCCTGTAGAAGTTGTAAGGAAACTAAGGAACAAAGGATTTGAACTACTAAAAAGAAATCATTAAAAATGACTGACAGACTTGATAGCTGAATGTCTAAAACATGTTTAACAAGATGCTAATTATGACTCCTTATGTTTAAAAACTTACTCCATGGGATGAGAGAACCACCACCAACAGAACCATAGGCACTGGAGTAACACTGGGATAAGGAAACCCAATGAGTGAGAGTAGTAATAGTGCTTTGATAATATGGTAGATTTTTTTTTTTGAAAGAGGTACAGGGGTTGGAGGACGAAGGAGAAATATATGAAGTTTTGGCCATGGCTTTCAAGGGTGAACCAAGGCTAATTTTCACGCAGATTGAATTTCTGGGCATCCCAGATGATTCAGAGCTGATAAAAAGAGAGTCTTCTGCAAAAAAAAGGCATAAAGAAATTTTGGGAGTTATGGAGTGAGACACAAAAGGACTGGTTTTGTAGTCAAAACCTAGTTAAAAGGCTAGAAGAAGTAGATAGGTTATGCAAGGCATCCTTGGGATGGAAAGAAATTGATAGTAAGGGGACTCCAGGTACTACTCTGTGAATTGGCGCTGGTCAATATTTATAGTTTTAATGACTGGAAGGCAAAGAGAACAGTAAGATAATAAGATTTACTGTTTGCAGCTGATACAAATTATACAGTAGGAAGGAGAACCGAAAGATTGTTGGTACTAGAATGGAAGATGAAACATAAGCAGTGGCAGGGTAAAGCGTGTTTGAAGGAACAGTTTAAAGCATTCAGACACATGGTTGGGCTCTGAATTAGCTCTAACCATTCAGGAAAACATAAGTAGCTATTATAAAGACAGCTTGATAAAGATGTCTCTGCCATGTGCAGCAGCAGCAATAAAGAAAAAAGTGAATAAGATGCCTGCATGTGTGAAGAAAAAGGTAAGACTTGGAAGATGTTATAATATCCCTGTAGATGTCAGTGGTAATACCTCCTGTAGAGTACTGTGTTTGTTATGGGTCATTTCTTTTGTAAAAGACAAAGCAGTGATAAAGAGGGGCTAGAGGGAGCAGATGAAAGTGTTTATTGGCCTGGAAGGCAACTTCAATACAGGGACAGCATTAGGGATACTAGAGCTATTGAGTTATAAAGGGAAGGAATAAAGGGTTGCAGTGCAGAGAGCGCAGCAGTGTGCAGAAGTAACACTGAGTACTGTGCTGAGGAGAGGTTTTGCAGTGGTGTGGATGTTTGGTGACAGCATAGCAGGAGGCAGGCTCACCACCCCGTTGAATTCTCCTCTAGGTAACATTGCTGCCAAGCCCAGTCACAGTTTCACTGGTCTGCTAGTCTCTGTAATGCACTGGTGTGGGAGCAGAGTGCCAGAGTTATTGTGGGACAGGGTGTTATCAGGCTGAAGCAACAGGGGCAATGTCTGGATCATGCTGTGTTAGCTTCTTGTTAAATCTACTCCAGTGCCTCAGTTCCTGTATTGGTGCCAAAGTGAGAGGTACCATGATCCTGGGGTCTCATTTCCAATGGGGAATAAAAGCACACGAGTCTTGCTGTGTCATTTTGGTCAATACGTATTTCCATCACCTCTGTGATGGGAAGAATAGCATGTATTTTGTTGGGGTGAGAGGGAAGGGCTGCAAGGTTTCCTCTGCTGCAGTTTATAGCACAGTGAATTTTAAGATACAAACTACTTTGGAAGTTTCCAGTATTGTTAATTTAATTACTTTACTTTAAAGCCACGCAGAAAAATAACAAGGTGGTGTGTAATAAAATACAAGGATATGTGGTTATCTCATGAAATTAAGATGTAACAATTGGTTCTTTATATAATACATAATTAATCTGGGGATCCTCGTAGTGGATGGCATTATGAAGACAAATACCTTATTAAGAATTTTTAAAGCAGGTTAGACACTTCGTGAATAGCATCTGCATTTACGTTAGCCAGAATAAAATTATAAGTATCATAAATTGTTTTGTTCCAAGGCATGTGGTGATCACCAGCCAGGATTAGAAAATTATTTTATACTCAAGAATGAAAGTATATGGTGAAATATGGCCAAACTGGGTAAATTCATAGCTGAAAATAAGGCTTGGGAGGGCCAAGAGTCTGATCACTTTTCTGTACGCTTAAGTTATTTATAAAGGCAAACTTTTGAGTGGAAGTAGAGACAGAAGAAAAGTGGTCCAGGGATTAAGCTGCCAATTTAGGACTTGCAAAATTTCAGCTTCTTGATTTCCCAGACTGCTTTTAAGAGCTAATTCATTTGACACAGATTCTGAGACATAGAGCCCCTCCTCACACTTAATCTCCAGATACCTCAGGCTATAACCTGTCTGGGACTTGTTCCATGTTCCACAGTGTTCAGATAGCAGAAAAAAATATGTATGTGAGAGAAAGTCATGGATAGACTACTGATGAATTTTCAAGGCACCATCAGATACGGTGATACCAGTTAACCTGTTGGAAATACTGGGAGCATGGGGAAGAAAGGTGCTTTCTTGAGTAAAGCACTTGGTTGTCACCAACGTAAGGTAATTGCTTTCTTCCCTCACACTGCCCCAGAATCCCTGTGTGACTTTGAACAGTTCCCTAGTTCTGTTCCTTGTCTGCCAAGTAGGAGTTTTGAGTATCCTGGAGCAGCATTTGTTTTCCTTTAGGAATTAGCGTGTTGGGGGGTTTTTTTGTTTGTTTGTTTAATTAAAAAAAATAGCATTGCCCATGGTTTTTGTTAGCTCTGGTATGAAAAACTTGCCCTCTGGACTGTCACTTTCAAGAGACTCTTCTTCATCAGATGGTGCAGGCAGACTTCTCCCCAGAACTGTCTGCAGTCCTTAGATTGGACACTCCTGACCCTGTAACTGTGAAGCAGTGCAGATTCCTCCAAAGTGCTTGGTTCTGGGCTGGCATATCATTCACTCAGCTTCTTCAGTTCTCTTTGAAAAGACACTGTGGGACAAGGTGAAAGATTGCTCAGCATCTGCAAAAAAGAGGGGTAATCTGTTGATGCTAGTCCAGATCCATCCAGAGCCTAAAGACAGGTCCTTATCGTGTCACACGGTAATGAATGAGACAGAAAACCAATGTACTACTCAACTTTATTGGAAAGCCGGAACTCCACAAAGAATAGCATCTTCCTATATGGTATGTCTGTGTGTGGGGAAAATATCCTTATTTCTATTTCTATTTCTCTTTTTGTTAATCTTTTGTTCCTGACATGACCATCCCTGCGCAATTATGGCTCACATTAGAAAAAAAAACATGTAGTCTGTCCCTGTGCTATTCAAGAAGGAACCTGGCAAAGCTGGGCTTTCTGGTACCCTGTACCACCTTCAGTCTCATACAGCAATGCAGAACAGGTATAACAGCATCCAATGGACATGGAAGCATTCCCTATCCTACTAGTACCTCTCTGTATGTGTGCAGTCTTTGGGGAGGTGGGAAGTTAAAGTTACCCCTGTCCCCATCCTGGATAGTTTGCAATTTGTTGATATAAAACGTGAGATAGCAATGTGCGGGATAGAGTAGCCAAGCAAAGTAGCTAGCTGAAGCTGACAAATGCAACACTAATACAGTTTCTTTGACTCTTCCAACACATGATGAGCTTGTCATGTACTGAGGACGGAGTCATTCATGGGAGCTGATTAAGGAAGGGAAAAAGGACACTGAGGGAGGAGCAGAAGAGGAGAAGTTGGGGAGAGAGAGAAGGGTGGAGGGAAAGGGCAGGGAAACAGCTGTGGAAATACTGCGAGGGAAAGGTATGGAGATGAGAATGTCAGACAAGTAACTAGTCATCAAAGTGGAAAGAAGGAAGGTCCCTTCCCCATAGCAGTCCTGGAGAATTCATAATCTAGATAATTGTTTTGCTGGAGGACTTGGCCACAGTTTTTGTTTGCTAAATCCCCAGTTCTCCTATAAGCAGGCTGTTCAGGACTCTTTCTCCAGCAGATAGGAGGGAGAAGGTATTTCATCTTCCCATTCATTCCTTGAACCAGTGTTGCCTGTGACATACATAGCTTTAACCAGGGAAAGAGTCCATTTGAATGACTGAAACAATAACCGCTTCTTTGCTTCTGTACCCAAGAAGTTTGCTCAGCCAAAACACCAGCTGAGTTCAGCAGAAGTTTTGTGAGGGGATTCAAAGCAAGGTAGGCCTTGTTTCCTCACCGTGTGGCCCAAGTACCAGATGTAATGAGGACAGACATTCAGAGCAATGCATACCTCTCCAAGGGTGAGAAGGGGGTAGAGGTTTCCATTAACTTTCTTCTTGTTATCATTCCTCTATATCAGCATCCATTGACCTCAACAACCCCTCCTTCTTTCTCATCCTTTTATCTCTCCTGTCCTTTTATCTTCTGTCTCTAACTCTAGTCCCTCTCATCTTTCTTTCTAGAAGTTCCTGCAGCCTATTTTTTTTTCTTGCATCTTCAGCCTTTTCTGCTCACTTAATCCTCTTGAAAACTTTTGGTCCAAATTTTTTGCATGCCATACCTGCTGCTTAGGCATCTCTGGGGCATGAGAAAACCTGGCTTATTCCCTTCTGTCCTAGTTGTCTAAATAGCCAGTTCCCCAGCATGTATCTGCATACTTTCATTCACGTGGGTTGAAAGGACAGTAACCTTCAGGGCTGGCCCATGCTAAAATTAAGGCTGCAGACACCAGGCACCAAAAGTTTCATTTAGTTCCTTGGTTTATCCTCCAGAGCCTCCAAATGGTTTCTATTAGTATTCTGAGGGAGAGCTCACTGATGGAATTAGTGAGAAACCAGACTGTCAATTTATTTATACCCAGCCTTAGGGCATAATCATTGTGCATGTGTAAAGCTATTGAGATGCAGAGAATATTCTGTAAGTGTGTATATAAATACATTGACTGGAAGTGAGTTTGCAGGGAAAAGCTATTGCCCCAAGGATTGAACAGTGACCAAAAGTGGGAGAGGCCACTAAAGTGGCCATGCTGCATGCCAAAGATCCCTTTTAGGAAACAATTGATCCCTCTGAAATCTTCTGCCTACTTGTGTTTGTTAGTAAATTCCAACTCTAATTTTATTGTAGCTCTAGTTACCCTTGTGGAGAAATTTCTAATTTAACTTCTGGAGTAATTCCACCTTCTTCAACAATATCTGTGTTATGAAACTCTTACTGCCTTTGGCTGTGGGAGTATTTCAAGCACATGAATAACGAAGTTTTTCCATTGCATTGTCATTCAGCCTGTGAAGTATTTTGAGGACAAGTTGAGAGATATTTGAAGCATTTAGTTGTGGATATTTATTTGATGCATCAGTGCTGAGAATGAATGAACTGTTTTTCTAGTATGATTTGATCAATTTTGTTTAGGAAAATTTGTATTGACAATGTCCTGGCTAAATGATAAGTCAAGGAATAGCTTTTTTTTCCTGCTCCCCAGTTTCCTGTTACAGTGATAGTGTCAACTAAGACATGCAGGTGAGCATCCTACTGTCCCAGCAATTATGCTAGTAACAGTTTTGGCAGAAAAAGCAAGAAATGAATTGGTTTAACTAGACCAAGTGTTAATAGACTGTCTGGCCATGTCACCTACCTTTGGAATTTGTTTCTTCCCATGAAAATTAAATATACCCCAAACTTGGACTGTTATTAGGCATTGCTTCCTCCTATGCTGTCTGTTGCAGTATGAAAATGTGAAAAGGGATTAGGAAAAGTTGTTTAGCTCCATTATTCTCTATAATAACCAGGAAACAATTAACCTGTTATCCCTTAACATGATGCCTGCAAAAGACTGCATGACAGGACCCATGGGACCAATTTGTATTGTGCAGTGGAGTGTGATGCATCAAGCTGATGCTGGTCCACACTGGTACTTTGGTGTAACAGAGAACAGAAACTGTGCAGAGATGTAAGCTGATCACCAAAGTAGGATAGTTTTGTTAGCATGTTTCTAAGACTGGACTAACTGGGACTGATGAGCTTGTCTGCAGCTTTCTGGTGCAGAGATACTGTTTCCTGCCTCAGAATTTGCTTAGGTTCTGCTGGCTTGGAAGACTCTGCACCATGCTCCATTGCTCACATAGACTTATGCAAAGGAGGACAGAGCTGTAAAGCATTGTGTTAGAGAGAAAGATGGGGCCATTGAGAATCCAGACTGGCAGGACACTGCAGTGGACATGCTGTCAGGCAGAGCAGCTTTCTCTTGTACAACTGTGGCAAATGCACTGTACACTGTCACTACATGTGAAAACAAGACAGCTTTGCTGCCATGGAGGTGTGCTTCCTACCAGCTTCTTTAACCAAACCAAGGTGCGCCAATTCTACTGTTCTTTTCTTCTTTCTTGCGTTTCTTGTAGAATATTTTCACAACTCTGAGTTGTAAGTGCAATCTCAAAATTTTTACAACTGTGTGTGCAGCACAGCTACAAGGGAAATGCCTGGACACCAGGTTTCCCTTCCAGCAATGTAAGTGGGACTGATTATTAACCACTACACTAGCTCCTGGCATTGCTGGCAGATGCCATCAATCACATTAGTTTGATACGTCAGTTCTGTCAACAGCTTCAGTTTAATGGTGGTCATGCTATGCACCTCCAGCTCCACCCTCTGCCGAGAGCTGAGGGAGGAGAGGGAGAGAATTATATCCAAGTTAAAAAATAAAAGTCTGTCTGTGTTTGAAGTGAATAAAGCGTGTTAACAAGTAATCCTCTAGCTGAGGTTTCAAGCTGTTACTCCTGAGCTGTCTGGTATCAAAGCAATATGGGTCCATCATACAGCAGCTAACTTCAGTGCATGAGTAATTACTGTCTGAGGCTTCTGAGGTATATTATGGTTTTATTATTATTATTTCTCTGCTCATAGTTTCTTAAGGCCTCTTTATATCCTGAATAAAGCTCCAGGGAATCATAAAGCCACAGGCTGAGTTTTAGCACAGTCACCATTCGCATCTCCTGGATTGATAGGTATTTAGTATGTTGCCTTGATCTTGGAAGCAAGACCCTGAGGTGCACCCCAGGGAAAGCTGTGAGATGTTCCTTGTATTTTTTGCCCCTGACAAAATAACAATTTGCTGTGGAAATGACATATTTTTGCTCAGAAATGTCACCACTTCTGCCTTCTGATTGTAACTCTGCCACACTAAAATATCTTAAGTCTTTTAAAGTTAAATAATAAAACATTTAGGAATCTATACAGACTGCTAAGCACTGTCATTGTTTTACATTAATGACCCTTGGTTCCTATAAGCCTCTCCCTCTGTTTTCTTACTATTATTAATTATTGCTATAGTTCATTGTATCTGGATTTTGCTTGGCAAAGCTTGCAGCAGAAGTGAATAGGATGGAGAGAAGAAATGGTGTCAGAGATTTGCCCACTGTGGTAAAAATACTTAAGAGACTGTTCTGAGAGCAGAAGTCAGTTCTCCAGAAACTCTAGACCCTTCCTAGCACTAAGGCTATGTTTTCTCAGATTGTCTCTGTGCTTTTCTGGGCACGTCCTATGCTTGTGTAGTTTTCCAGATACTCAGTGTATCTTTGAGCTCTGTATTATTTTGTGTTGTTTGTGTTCATCATAATTACAGATTCATGCTTCACTCACAGGGTCTCAGAAAGGAAACAGAATTACCGTATCTTTGATATACAAAAATGTATTTGTTGTCAGATAGGATATTTGTAAGGTCAGATGAGATTTGCATATGCTGGACTAACTAGAGATGAAGTGGTGATTTTCATCCTATCCAAGTAGTTTTTGTCCTCTAACAAAAATGCACAAAAAATGCTTTGCAAAAGAGCTGCAGAAGTTTATGTGAGGAATCTCTTCTTTCTTCTATCCACCTACATGATTTTATCTCAGAAATAATCTTTCAACTCTATAGAACTGCTCAAACCTAAGGATCCCAAAGCACTTTACAAGTGCAACAACTTTATACAGGAAAAAAAAATAATAAATCAACATGAGATCAGAGCTCAGCCTCTTGTCATGGATTACCAGAACATGTATGGCTTCATTACCCATAAAATGTCTACTAACAAATATCTAGTAGAGAGTCAAGTGTAGGCCATGCTACTCACACCATGCATAAGGCTACTGCCAGGACAGTGAGCATGGACCCTGAGAGTTGCTAAGGAAATGATCTTGGAAATGGAGCTGGAGCTCGTGTCAGAGGGTTGGCTGCAGAGATGCTTTGTGCTGCAAAAGCAGATAGGGCTGATACTGGCAGAGGCAGCAGTGGTTCAGCAATTGATTCAACCCCTGATGTGTTAGCGTTAAGGAGTACATGTGATGCAGTCACTAAATGCCAAAGATGAGGGATTTTGCAGTTTCTTAGTTTCTTTTTAGTATATCTGAGCTTTATTTGTTTCCTACTCTCTCACTGCTTGTGTGAAAATGCCATTGATTACATTGACTTACTCCTTATGCAGGCCATTGATATGTTCCTTCTTTGCTAGATCTTTATTTTATTTTTTTAATTAGTAAAGAAACAAACATGAACTATTCATAATCAGGGGTTTTCCAAGCAAGGATGCACAGCTTGGAGGAGTCCTCTCTTGAAAGATTATGTTGATAATCCAAACCCTGTTTGTGCTTCTCTGTCTCTACCAGAGAGACATCAGCTTTTAATAGACTGAGAAATTCCTTAGAGGTGTTTGTTATTTTGCAATTACTTTGCAATTGATTTTCTTAAAAAACAATTCATAATATGTTAAAGATCTCTTTTTTCCACCCACCAGTTTCCTTTTTTATCTTTGCTACTGCCCAGTGTTTACAATCATAGGACTTTTTTTTTTTTCCCTGTTGCTTAGGGAGATGACTTGTGTACAGAAAGAAAGAAAAAATGAGTCCTAATGATTTGTAAATGTGGATTTACAGTCAGATCCTCCTGGGGTCTGAGTCTAATTCTTACAATGACTTCTGCAAATGTGGTTGAGGCAGTTAAACTATTTGCCTCTGTTTCACCATTTGTAAAATAGAGGCTGTTTTAGAATAGCTTTTGTAGATAAGTACTGTCAGTTAATTTACAAATTATTCTGTAGGGGAAATGTCCATATGTAGCAAATGTGAACGAACCCCTAATTTAGAATGGAAGGAGGAATGCTAAGAGTTGTCCTGCAAAACAAGCCTGTCCCTTTCCATGTACCTGTGAAATGTACACTCAGCACTGAAACTTTTCTGTGTCTCTCTGTCAGGGTCTGCAGCTGGGAACTCAAGAACTAGAGGAGATGGGAAGCAAGTTTTGCCTTGGTTTGCTCATTCTGCACCTTAAATCCCTGCCCTGCAGCAAGAAGGTGATGGCTCAGGCAGCGCTCCTGCTAGATCTGGAGGAGGAGATAACAGACCGGGCACAAAGGTCAGTGATAGTTGTATTCAGAGGGTTCTTCTGTGGGAATCAAGTTGGTGGGGATATGTTTTGGGTTTAAATCTGCAGAAATGGACTCTCCTTATGGCTGAGATTTGCATCTTGAGAACTGGAGTGTATTGAGAGTAATTGGAAATGAAGATACAACTAACTCCCAAAGAAACTACTGAAACAGTGGTTCCATGCCCTGCAACCATCCATGTGGATAAAAAGGTGAAAGAAAAGAATCTGATTTCTGTTTTCCAGTAAATTTCCATTTTCCTCTCAAAACTGATTACTGGAGCATAGGGATGGTACTGCCCCAGAAAAATGCATCAGCAGG
>NW_009624646.1:1901-7957 GCF_000690535.1 Cariama cristata | reverse complement strand
AGCAGGAACAATTTTTCTGCTCACTGGAGTATCAGGTGGTGTTCTGTCTACCTCAGATCCTCCATAGAGAGGATCTCTTACAAGGAAGATGTTCTTTAAGAGCTGCAGGGTAGGGAACAAATATTTCAGATTGGAAAAGGACTTCGACAGGATAATTTAGAAACTGTAGCCTTCATTCTGCAAGGATACTCCTAGAAATTCCTCTTTTCCTCACTGAATTGAGTCCTGCAGACATTTAGAGCATAGATTTGTGACTTTTTTGATACACAGGAAGAAGTCATGATCCCACTGATTATTGAGGAGGTGTTTTTCCAAATTGCAAAATTAATTTATTTGCTTTCTACATTCAATGGGATGTATTTAAGTTAGGTTGCCTCATTATAAATATACGGTGAATTTGACCTGGATAAGTGTCAGAGTATGGGGCTCTTCAGCTTGAATTTGTGATGAAGCAGAAATATATATTCTTTCTAGGCCACCATCACTTGTTAGTGCTACGTGCAAGCACATATACTTGCAATAATGTTTTTCCAAGACAAATGGAGAAAGAAAACTTAGTGATGTGACATGATTTGAAGCTCCCTAGTGGCTTTGTCATCAAAGAGCGCTCTCAGCTTCATCAATGAAAAGCAAGTTTTTCAGTTGCAGAAATGCCCCTGTAATTTATAGCAGGCTTCCAGTCTTCCCCTTGCAGGAATACTTAACCGACATTACCACCACCTGTTCCTCATGCCGAAAACCATTCTTACAAGCTTGTTCGCAGTTTTTACTGTTTATGAGGGACAATGAAAAAAGAGGGCTAAAATGTAGAGACATTCCTTTGGATTAGCTGTACTCACTTGTACATATGAACATATAAATGAAGCAATTAAGGCTTATGCTAAACACCATCCATGTTGCAGACAGCCATCCGACAAATCATTGGTATATCGTTAGAGGGGACTATGGAGCCTTGCTAGGCGGATGGTTTTGAGATATAAATCAAATTCTCACTTTTGAACTGGAGCTAGAAGGACCTTTGCGTGAAAATAACTTATCTTATGGGAAGAAAAACATCGAACCCTGACTAGCCTCAGACACTGAAAAAAAGCCATCTGGTCACAGTAACTCAGTGAGCATTTTCCCTGATCTTTGTAGTCTTCTATTACTTTTTAATTTAGTTGGTTTTATATTAGTGGGAATTCATTACATTTTCCCGATGTTGTGTGGTAGTTGATCAGAACGAAAATAATAGCAAGAAGCTCTCTAATTACAAATATTTTTAAAGAAGTTAACAAAAAAAATTTCCCTTACTTTGCAAAACTCCCCTATTGCTCCAAATGTGTCCATGGTAGCTGAAAGCAAAGCCTTCTACCCCTTCAAGTTTGCCCACTATTAGTGAGTACCTCCGTGGCATCCAGGGATGTAATGTCACTGCTAAAAGGCAATGTGACAGTTACTTGTTCATTTTCACTCCACTGGATATAATTGCAGATTTGTGGAATTTTAGTAGCTTAGGTGTAATTTGTTACCATTTGCAGACCAGGTGAATAGCTGAATTGTTTAAGCCCACCTAGATATGTCATATTGCAGGAGCTTGTTGCAGAAGATTGGGGGAAGGGAGATGCAGGGACCAAAGGGTTTGCTAGCATATTTGTTTTAAAAAATAAATAATTCATGGAAAATGATTGTGCAGTATATTGATTCTGATTCAGAAAATTAATACCTCGCTCCTGGGTTTCTGTGAGTCTAGCCAAGAAAATTGCATGATTTTATTTTAGTGGGAACATGAGCCCTACTGGAACCAATGGAAGAATGCAGAATACAGAGAGCACACTGATACGGGCAGGAGGGCAGCTATTTCTACACCTCTCTATCCACTCATAGATTTTGAAGAGAAAAAAAAAAATTCTCCATCAAAATATTTCTCTGGAGGAAGCTGAGGGATACTACTCAGTCTAATCCCACTCTGTAAAGACTGAGTCTAATCTAGCTCTTTTAGGTAGCACAAGAAGGTCACCAGAGCCTTGCAGCTTACTGGTGATATATGACTAGATCAATGGAAATTATACTCTTGTGCTTCCTAGGCTAGACCCATCTTTATGGGTTTAAGGAGAGTGAAAAGTTTGTAGTTTAAAACTAGCTCTGTTGTCTTCTGTGGTTATGACAAAAATGCCCAGCATCCTTGAATGTTTTCTGTACTCTCTGCTTCTGAAAGTGTGAGTAGATGTGAACGAAAACACCCAAATTTTGTGTACCTTTGCCAAAGCAGAGTCAGACTCGGGGACCCTTTGGGTGCAACACAGGAAAAGTCTGGGTGGTTCCCTTGAGCAATTTTTTTCTTACATGCTTTCCATCTTGAACCACGGTGGCTTTAAACAGCTTGCCGGGCTATCCCTATTCCAGAAGTCTGCACTGTTCTAGTCCCAGGAAATGATACGCACGATAGATGGATCTGACTGTAGCTAATGCTTTCTGGCAAAGGAAAGCGTGTTCCAAAGACTGTCCGGCAGACATGTCTAGAAAAATGTACGAATATGGGTGACTTTGATAAGAGAGTTATTCACCAATATCAAAAGAAAATAATTAGTATTGTTCAACCTTGATGAAAATGTAAGCTTTATTTGGTTGTTAGGGTTTTGTTTTGCAGAAAGAAAGCTGAAACTAAGCTGTGAGCAGCGTGATGCATTGCACAGTGTTTATGTTAAATATGTCTATCTCGATTTAATGCATTTCCTACATACACGTTTCTGAGTGCCCATCTCTGTAGTACTCTGGGTGACAGGTCAAGCTGTGGAACAAGAAGTTAATCCAGCACTGGATATAGCTGACTCCCAGATGAAATGTCTCATTGCAAAGGTACATAGATCAAAAGCTGTGGAGCCAGAGGTCTCCTCTGTTGTGAAATCCCTGCAGTTCATGTCCTGCATTTGTCTCTCTTTGCCCTGGTGTCTGGTGTGCGTGCCATTGAGCTGGCATCTCAGCATCTCCCTCTGACAGCAAACATTTTCACCTGTCAAGGTTTATAACTCTATGTGTCTTTTAATTTTTCTCTTTAGGCTGTCTTTGCTCTGGGTATTTTGCAGCCTTATTCTTTCACCACTGCTGTGAAGGGGATGAAGGAGCAGGCTGGACCCTGCCTGCTTCCCTGGAATAAACTATTTGCTGTGCACTTCATACAGCTCTGTCAGAATCAGTGGTCAGTAAATTGGAGCAAGGTAATAGCTGTCAGGGAAGTGACTGGTCTAATGGAGGCATCCTCTGTGAATGGGGGATTTCTCACACCAGATCAGGTCCATTGTGTTCACTGTACTGTCTCCAATCAGCCAAAGAAAGGTGGAAGAAACCTTTAGCAGACCTAACTAAATGTAGTTTGGTCCACAGGCAAGAATTTCTTCCTGTCCCCAGTTTACAGTCTATCTTTCCCCTAAAGTGTAAACTGTAAATGGAATCATTTACAAACATGAGTGGGATAACTGTTGGAATAAGTTTGCAGCAGAGGCAGAATAGAAAAGTAGCTGCATTTGAGAATAAGTAAGGGGGGGCTGAACTTCCATCAGTGGGGCTATGCTGCTAGCGGGACAGTAGAGAATTTCCCCTAAACCCAGGAAATCCTTGGACATCATGAACTTGGCCTAACAGCTCTGTGTCACTGATCCTCAACATGTCTATATGTCAGGGGTCTCATGAACGTGCCAAAAGGTGGAGAAAGCATAAGATGCAGTACACACATAAGATACATTAGAACTACAATGTGTGATGGTGAGGAAGAGGGGTTAAATTGTTCCAGGTATTAGTCAGTCTCTTAATTAGCAACCTGTGCTCCTGGAACACTTCATATTCACTCTCACACTTATTCAGGAATTATCACCCTTACGTTGCACAAGATCTGCTCAGGGACTTAGTTGTTTGTGGCTTTTCTTTTAACGAGTGATATTTATGTGTTTTTCTCCATCAAATAGCCCTTTTTCCACCAGCATTGAATAGAATTGGTCCTAGGGACCACTCTGCCGAGGTCAAAAGCCAAATACGTGGTGAATTTTCTGGGCTTTCTAGCCACCTTCAAAAAACAAAGCAATGTGTCAGGTGCTTATACAGGCACTTTATTCTGCCCTCTCTCAAACTTGGCCTCACAAGCACGCTACTGCCATGCCCTAGGAAGAATCTCTAATTTTGTGTTTCCAGCCTCCCACCGTGCCTTGCAGTCAATTCTGGCATTCAGAAGCTTTCTGCTGGGAAAATGAAATGCCAGCTTGTACTTTGGACATCATGTTTTTTGATAATAGGTTTCATGCCTCGTTTGCTGTAAAAGCAATTAGGTTTTAAGTCAACGCTGTCCAGGTAACTTCACATTTGTCATGACCACAAAGAGGATGGGAAGTGGCTTAAAGCAGGTTTGAGATAGAGAAAGCAAGAGCAACCCCCCACTATAGGTATCCTCCCCTTCTTCCTCGTGGTTTGAACTGATAGCACGTTCCTTCATTTTCTTTTTCTCTGCCCTCCGAGTTGTGTTAGGAAATGTTTTGCATACATTGCAGCAATTGTAGCCGTTTGTTCATGAGACACGTCTTATATGTCGAGACAGGCTTTTGCGAAGTCATTATGCATTTTCTGCTGACTCAGATATTATCCATCTCCTGTGTTTCTTCATTATTTCTTACCTTTCTTGAGCAGAGCCAAATCTCTGTCCACCTCAGATGGTAAATATGTCTAGCTCTGCTTTTAATCAAAAGCAGAAGGCTTAATCACTGCTCTAGTCCTTTGTCCAGATATAATCTTTTCATCTTCCATACACTGAGAGGAGTTAGACTGGTCAGCATATGGATGGCAAATCCAAGAATTGACAATAAGGATTTGCAGATCGTTTGGAACTGTGCTTGCTCTTCTTCTATGCCACATCGATGCACTATCGTGATCCTGGATAGTACTGAACTGTTGGATTTCCCATCTTTTCACTGTAATGCACCTTCCCCTGATTATGGCTGTGCAAGCAATTCTGTTCTTCTTTTAAGCTATATGGCCAAAATGTGATTCAGATCAAACTAAAGTGAGTTTGGGGAGATGAAGCAGACAAGAAAGAGGAAAGTTCAAACAACAAAATAATGCAGATGGAATAAAGTATGCTCGCTTCATTTGGGGAATCTTTAGTGCATCTTTGAATAGCAGAAATGTGACATTATACTTGTGTGCAGTGATGGGAAACGGTTCCCTTGCCTGGTGGTTTGGGTCTTCCTATACTTACAGGTGAATGTGGGTGTCATTCCTTGGTGTTATATTTGTTTTGATTATACAAACTGGAACAAATTTTAACTGAAGCATTTGAGTGCTTCACCCTGCAGAATACCCCATCGCCTCACAGTTAGGGTGTACTAGCAGTCGTGGCATCCAGTCCCCTGAGGCAGACTGGACTGTTGGACTCTGGGGAGTCCTCTGACATACGGATTAAGATAAAAGTGCTCTTTCATCATACAGTGAATCTAACCCCATGGGGGAACAATCAGGAGGAACGATTTGACCGTTTTGATTCAGATTTCTGTTTGATTGAAGCTTCATTTTTCTTTAAGTAAAGATTTGGTGCATTTTTAACCTTGATCATCTGTAGACAAAATACCTTGTGGCAGCTTTCAGAAGAGGAGGTTGTTTATTGATTCTGCTTTTTAGCTTAGTTACAGACTTTATTGCTGGTAAAGGAATTTGAAATTTCTATTTCAAATACTTTATGAACATGTCTGGATGTAGCAGTTCTGTATTTGGATGCTGGAGAGAAAAGTGCTGTGGAAATCCATTTACCTAGAGTAATCCAAACTACCGTGTCACTTTGGTGGTACAGAACATGGGGCAAAAGGAGTTTCTAATGTATTTCACATAACACTCGTGAGAGCACAGTCTAACATTAATTTAATGGGGCAAGTATGAGAGTAGCTGAACTGGGCTTTGGCTTTGGAGTAGTTTCATGATGCTGTAACCATTTAGGATCAGTTCAGGAAATGCCTTAACTCCTGACTGTCTTATAACACTCTCCAGTGATCTTTCACACTGACGTTGTGAAAGAGCGATACCTTCTTGCCCCCCTCCCC
>NW_009624646.1:0-1870 GCF_000690535.1 Cariama cristata | reverse complement strand
CCCCCCGGGGGGTCTGACCGAGACCATTGCTGCCTCTGCCATTGAGAGAAAAAAAAAAAACTCAGATTTTGAGTTTGGATCTATTACAGGCTTTATGTTTTATTGTCATTATGTGCCTTGATAATCGTGTTTTCTAAATAAGAATGTGAACCTTCTTCCATTCACCTCCTCATCCTTCTTATCCTGAACTCTTCAGCATCTCTCCTTTGCTATTGCGAGAATACAAGCCCAGTGAATTCTTTGGAGGTTCAGCCAAGCAATGCAGCCTATAATTAATATATTTCGTATTCAGAAGGCTTTCATGTAGCTGTTCACAGGTGAGCCACTGTAATTCAGCAACTTTTCATTAACACTTTCTGGAGCTGTCTCTATTTTCCTCCTATTGATTTTTATCATTATTATTATGAAATACCTTGGGAGCTGCACAGCTTCTGTTGATTGTTATCAAATGCCAGCCCCAGCTATGCCAGGCTGAGCACAATTATTCATGGTTATTTCAGAGGTGATTAATTTATCATTTAATAACTAATAATAGCAATTTAAATAGCAGCAGAAAGGAAGGAGAGGAAAAGAGCAAATGGAAGAGAAAGAGATCCTAGAAGGAACTTCAGACATGCACAAAAGCACTGCTTGCTATCATGTCTGTCCGAGGTTATTCAAATTACAGTACACGTACAGATCTGACTGGACTACAGATAATGAACTTGTATATATCCAGCAGAACAAATGGGCTCTGCATTGCCCTTTCTGTGAGGCATATTGCTATAGTACTGTCTGGTATTAGACATTTTCGTATTGATTAGGAGCATCTGTATTTCTGTGCTGCAGTCCTTTTCCCTCAAGATCTGACTTGAAATATGAAAGCCACTGGGGCCTTTCACATGCTGGGGTAGAAAAATTAAGCTGATTGCTATCAGGGGTTCAGAAGTGATTCCCATTTACGAAGTATCCCCCAAAGGAATGCACTGAGGGACGTACACTTTCCTCTGAGATGGCCTTTATATAGACCAGGATAGTGCTGACACTGAAACAGGATATTTTTTTTTTTCTTTTTTTTTCTAAGAGGGTACAAAGGATGATGGGAAGGTCAGTCTGTTTAGACTATTTGTCATCTTGAATGCAGGTCGAGGCAGGATTTCAGACTGAACAAGTCACAGGTCTCAGGATCAGAGGACTATATACAGCCTTACATAGACTATGTGTATGCTGCAGCAGTAGCTAGAACACCAGTTCCCTTAGATTTGGAGCTCTGGCTCCTTTGCTTTGAGCTGTTTAACATCATTAAGAGGGTATGGATGAACAAGGCATAAATGTGGTGGGAGTCCGTGTGTCTTTGGGCTGGTTGGAACCATGGATAAATGATAAGGCTATTTCAAAGATTTTGATGATTTAGTGTGTCCTTGTGGAACTTTTCCAGATGGTGCTCCCAGAGTCCCAAAAGAACTTGAGACTTGTGAAAACCATAGAACAGACAGATCGTTCCTAACGATACATGCTACAGTGGCTTCCTTCAGGCAGGGTGTGGTGGGTTGGCCCTGGCTGGATGCCACGTGCCCACCAAAGCCTTCACTTCCCTCCTCAATTGGACAGGGGAGAGAAAATGTAATGAAAGACTCATGGGTTGAGATAAGGACAGGGAGAGATCACTCACCAGTTACCATCCATGATAGTAAAACAGACTCGACTTGGGGAAATCAGTTTGATTTATTACCAATCAATTCAGACTAGGGTAATGAGAAATAAAACTAAATCTTAAAAACATGTTCCCCTCACTTCTTCTTGGGCTTAACTTTACTCCCAATTTTCTCTACCTCCTCCCCCGCAGTGGCACAGGGAGACGGCGAATGAGGGTTGGGGTCAGTTCACCACC
>NW_009624645.1:0-7186 GCF_000690535.1 Cariama cristata | reverse complement strand
ATGTCTTTGTATTCTTCCTGGGTTGCCTGCCCCTCCTTCCAAAGCTGGTAAACATTCTTCTTCTTACTTAGTTCCAACCAGAGTTCCCTGTTCAACGAGGCCAGTCATCGTCGCCGTCAGCTCATCTTGCGGCACATCAGGACAGCGTGCTCCTGTGCCTTTAAGATTGCCTCCTTGAAGAGTGTCCAGCCTTCCTGGACCTCTTTCCCCTTCAAAACTTCTTCCCAGTGGACTCTCTCAACCAGCGCCCTGAAAAATTTTATGGTGTTTATATGTTGAATGCTCTTTCTGACCTTCGGTTAAAGCATGAACAGAATGTTGTGGCATTCTGCCCCATCAGTCAATTTTCTGTATTACAATATTTTTTTTAATTGAGTTATGGTTGTTGAGGACACAAGTACATTGTAATAGATGTTGAAATTTGCTTCTTCTCAGGAGATTAGTGTGTGTTGTCATTGGTCTCTCTGGACATTACTTCTTAATAAAAAACAATTTACTTAAATTGCTTTTCTCACTACTTTTGTTAATATTGCAAAATTACAAGCAAGTAAAGGGAAAGTTTTTAACTCTGCTTTGCAGGAAGTAGTATTAAATTTGTTCATTTAGGATCTAGAGTAATTGATTGACCCATGTAAAACCTAACCAGACTAACTGTAACACAAAGGAGAGTTGGCCAATTACAGTTTTGTACATTCTTCAAAATCTGATCTAAAATGTAAAGGGAGCTGTATGTGATAATGAATCATTATAATACCATAGAAAGTTAGATACAGATGATATGTTGTTATGCCCTGCTCTAGCAAAGAGATATCAGTCTAATGTTCACCATTTCTACACATGCATTACTGCAGGAAAAAAGTTGTTCTTCTCAAACAGATACCAGAATTAATTTAAACGTAATTCTCACTTCTCAAAGAATAGTGAAAGAATTTTGTAGATTTATGTGAAGGATTTTATCAGTGACTAAGCATCCCAAAGAGGTCTGTCTGAACCAATGATAATTCAAAGCTTGTCAGAATAACAGGCTGTTATTTTTCATGTAACTGACTTTTATTTTGTTCTCTTCAAAACAAAACACCCAGTTTTACTGTAAAGACAACTTTGCATTTGAAGATTTAAGCCGATTATATTTTAACAATCAAATGTAAATAACTAAAACTGAAACAAAGCTTTTAAGCAATATCTGCAGAAACACATAAATTACTTTTTTTTTTACTCTTAATTAACTTCTCATATAGACTTCACATGAGAAAATATTTCCATGTCTTGAAAACTTTTGCCAGTTAGAAATAGAGTTTCCACCCTGACCACCTACTCTTTGCTGTACGCAATTATTCCATGCCAAGGTGACTGGCGCAATCAGGAATAACACTCATGTATTTTACATCCACTGTAAGATTACCTTTCTTCTAGAAAAGTTCAACAGCACTCTAAATTAGAAAAAATTAGTTTCACAATGTTTTATTCCAATATAGTAAGACAGTGAAAGATTAGGTTTATTACAGATTTCTGTATATATAGTCCCTGCAAAAGTCAGGATGAAAATAGATCTTCTCCCTTTATAATTCAAACATCTGCACAAAAACTTATCTCAGTGACAAGAAGCTCTACAGCTGAACACAGGAAAAACAGTAAAGTGAGTAGGAAAATACCTTTTTTATAGCTGACCTTGTGTAAATACATTATTATTGATTAGAAGTATTTGGACTGGAAATCTTGTCATGCAAAAAAATTTCCCATTTTTCTAAGAGTTCAGTACATCAGGAAAGAAGAAATTCAGAAGGTTAAGATCATGATGCAGCTGGATTTCTCTGAAGACACCACAAAAACTTTTCCTTTGCTAACTGTGTAGGATTTAATGGTTTCCTATGACACGGTCAAACATTGGGACATCATTATCCAAAGAAGGTCACAATTTTTTTGACAAATATGAAAACACTGTGATGGCTGGGAATACAATTTTCTTGCTATAGTTTTTGAATAGTGGATGCTAAAAGCTGTTTGTTCTGCAAGCCACAATAGCTGCTTTCAACGCAGTATCACAAAACTGATCTTAACTATACAAATTAGGATGAACACTGAAAATGTAGGTGTTTACTTGACTTTGGAGAGTGATAAACTAACAATTAAATGTTAATTATCTTGTACCACACTGTGTATGGCTCAAAATAATGCATATAGTGCACTAGATACCTTCTGAACTACTCTGTCTAGCTCTGACCTTAGCTTGTAATGAAATTCTGCTTAATATACAGCACTACAAGTATACTTGTGCAATAGAATATTCATCTATATTCTATTCAAATAACCTTTGAATTTCTTAATACATCTTCTCGATATGGAATCTTTCCAACTAATAGATCTATAAACTTACAGAGCTGATACAAGTGCTGTTAAAATAAGAATTTGAACAGCCATGATTAATGGTACGGCTAGGAAATGCAAGTCAGAAGAGTTATATTTCTTAAGCAATTATAGCCATTTTTTGTAACAAAGCTAGACCTGTGGATGAGTCAGCAACATAGTGTAATTTTCAATTACTTTGACTATTTATGCGTACCACTGAAGACGCTTTTTATCTCTTTAGACAGCTAGCTAAGGTACGAGCTAACTTTTATATGCTTGCACAATGTTTTAGACCTTTGAACACTCTAGGCACAACTGCACTATGTTATGCTCAGTGGTGAGGAATCACCTCATACAAGGTGAAAAGCAGATTCTGTAACGCTGATGCAAAGCTCACTGAAATCAGTAAGATCTTTCCGTTAATGACGGTAAGCTTGATCAATTTCTGGTGTCTGGATTCTGTAATATCAGGCACTTCTGTAGCTCATCATTTGCACTTGTCCAAAACTTACACAAATAAGAATGGTAGCTTTTCCTGTTTGGTTAAATTGTTTACAGTCAAAGGAAATATAGATCATTTCTGCTCTGATGCATCTGATATGTTATATGATTCTGGTAGTAACAAGAGAACCGCTTTCAGTTTTATCAAATTTCTTCATTTCCATCAAAATCTTAATCTCCATAAATACTTTTAGTAAGAAATAATTAAGATAGATAGAACATTTAGGCAGAACAATTAAGATATATAACTTGTGTGTGATTGTTTCCACAGTTCCAGTCATGGACTAGTTCTTTGTACTCAGAATACTTTATGTTGACCATTTTCTTGAAACAGGCCAGCATATCTAATGTTGAAAACATCTCTGTAACAAACATGTTAATATTACTAAAAATACTGAAAATAAAAATTTAATTTGTCTGTGAGAAATGTCACAATAAATTCCTACTGTTTTCCACCTGAGACCTCAAAGATATATGTGCTCGTTCTTGGCTTTTTACTTGTCCAAGCACATATATTTCAATTGTTAAATTAAATTGCTTTATTTAATCTGATCAAAACTCCTATGCAGCTGATCTTGCTTGTGAGTGGGGCAATTCAAGACATTCAGAGCAGTTCAAGGAGTTTCCAGCTAGATTTCTGTCTCCAACTAGAATTTGCCAACTGTCAGCTGACTGTAGACAATGTGTGCATCCTCCTAGTTTCTTTTAATGTGAAGTAGAATAGATTCCTTTAACATTGTCATTACTTAAGGAATGCTACTTCATCCATCATAAGAATTGAAAAAGAACATTCTTTTATTAGGAAAATACACTTTAACACAGGATGTGTAATCTCCCACTAGAAGAATTTACTTAACAGAATCAAACACAATGAAAAATAACCATTTTAACACATAATTTTTCAGCAGTACAACATAAACATATTCCTAATACATGTAACTGAAAGGAAATAAGCATTCTCCAAACTTTATTGCTCAGCTGTTTGTTTGTTTTCTTTTTCTCCCCAGTTAATTAAATTTGTTTGTAAGTATCACTTAAACAAAATTTCGACCATGAGGATCCCAAATGCCCCATTAGCTGCTGTCAAGACATACTGTATTTCATATGAGATAAAGAATTTTGGCTAAAAAGTATAAAGCATCATAGTAGTCATAAATAAAGCAAGATTTTTCACAGTGGTTTTGTTTCATCACCTTCTTAATAGTTCAACATTTTCTCCTGATTTGAAGGAAAAAAAAAAAAAAGTCACGTAGAAATTCTGGTTTCAACTTAGCTCTACTAAATTAACTTTGTTCCAGGTGACTGAAAGATGTTTTTTTCTTGCAGATGTTTCATTAATCAGAATAGACTTAGATGAACTGCCTTAAATATAACCATTTTGTTTATACTGGGTTTTGGAAAAGAGTGAACAAATGAGCTTTAAAGTAATGTTTGCCATGCCTTGGGGAGCAAGTGAGTTTCCCGTTTCAAGGAACATATCTGCTTTACATAGATTTCTTTTTCTTTTTTGCTTTTCTCTGCGAAGTTTCTGGTTTCTGTATTTTAAAAGAATCATTTGTGAATTCATCCATACAACTACCATTCAAATCAAGGGAAGATTTATTTAAACCCTGAACAATGCTTTGCCGAATTAAAGGTATGAATTTTGAGAAGATTCTCTTTCAAATACACTTTCAGGTGGAAATGTTTATTGCTTTAGCTGATAGCACTGAAACTCAGAATTACAGATGAGATGAAAACTAACTACAGGATGTTTTTTGAAGACAAAATACAAAAAGAAATTCTTTTTAATCAGGGAAAATACAGATAATCTGAGAAAAATGTTATGCAGTACATAAATATTAGGTGCATATAAAATACATACTTTTCCTATCCTACTCAGTGTCATTGCTGACACTAACTTTTCCAGATTGGAATACCAGTAATGCTGATTCCTTTGAAACTGATGAAGCCTGCTGTTTTTCCCATTTTTATGTATCCCTCCGTGCAGTAATCACTGTATATCAGAGGGGAAATAAGCTAATATGAAATTAGGGAACTCTCTTATGAAATTCTTTATTTTGGTATAGTAATAAGATCCTTCATGCTGCTTTGGTGGGCATAGCTATGATAGAAAATTAAATATAAAGACTTTTTTTCTTCATCATTTCTCAATATAGGCTTTTTTCTATGCATTCAGCATTCATGAATTCTGATCACAGGTATTTGAATAGGGAAAGCACTTTTGAAGGAGATTTCTTCTACAGACTAGAAATATACCAGCTGTATTGTCAATTTAATTTAGATTATTAAAGATATAAAGTGTAAATGGAACCCACAAGCCAATATGTTTTCTGAAGGAAGCTTACTAATAATAGACACAAAGGGGTCAGTAGCCATCTTGCAGAAAAAAGGTAAGCATGATTCCCATCCTTCCTAGGATAAAGATTCCATGGAAAATTTCCATTTCCAAAAGCTTTTTATGTATTTTGCCTTGCAGTAATGTTGATTAACCATGAAAATTTTCCACTGGTTAGGCTGGACACCCTACCTCTAACAGTCAGATTGCTGATTTCCTGAGGCTGGGGACTTGAAGGTAAGATACTTGATTTAGAAGTATCATGTCTCCCACCTTTAAGGCAAGTGCTCTATGTAGAAGCTGTTTTCTTGATCCCGTGCGTATAGTGCAGAAAGAGCACAAAGGAGTCCAGGGCCAGGCAAAATTCAAGACACTTTCTGCCTACAACTTTTCTCTGGCAGTTATTGCAATTGGCTTCTTGCTTGGAGTGTTAGTCCTGCACTCTCTGAGCATTTAACATTCCATAAGCACTGTGTTGTCAATGAATTCAGGGGCTATAGATTCTGTTTTATTCAGCGTTTATTGACTGGCACTGAAACACTTTACTTTTGATTGCTACATGAATTACAATGCTTAATTTATCCTAAGAATGGTCTTGTGAACTAAGCAGAGAAGTGTTACTTTCTGTTTTACAGATGGGAACTGAATTGGAGTACATATGAAGTCCAGCTCTTCAAACATACTTGGGAGAATTCATCCACCATGTATGTACTGAAGATCAGCCTAGGCTGCCACCTTAGGCCGTAGGCATCTTGTTCTCATGCAACATTGAAAGTTTTACTAGTTGATATTTGCAGAAACCACTGACTAGCAAGCCACATGCAATGGTACAGAAGTCTGTCAGGATGTCTCCTGTATAGCAACTGAGAAAGAAATAGTGAAAATTCCTTCTCCAAATGAAGCAGAGCTTGGCTTTGAAGGTAAATCCCACATATCATAGCTGCTATAGCTGTTCAGGGAATAGCACACCTGCTCTGGCTTCACACGTGGTAGAGACAAGTATACTCACAGAGCCAGGATGGTACACAGATGGAAGCTCCTGACGGATCATAAGCAGATGCCTTTCTCTCTCCAGTCAGTCCCTTAAATCTGTCCAATTCTTTTCTTTTTAATGAATGCTTAGCTAACTTACACAGTTTCCCATCAGCCTGAAGTGTATGCTTCCCTTTGGTGGAGCGTTAACTAAGAATTACGTGGAACCTAGGCATCCAATTCAGGACAGAGGATTCCAGTAGACCATTTTCCTTCTGCTATCTCTCTCCTTTCAGTTCTCAGCAATAAAACCCACAACAAATACTTCCTGGATCTGAATCTTTTCTACTTTAGATACAAAGACCATCTTTATTTTTTACCACACAAAATGATGGGAAGGGAGAAAGAGGAGATAAAGGGAAGCAATGGTCTTGTGCATGTATATTTTCTTTAAAGGTTTGTAAAATTTGAGTTAGCCTGTGCCTTTTCAGAGATACTGGGATTTTTGTGCATATTTATGAAGATATCTAATAGCCAAAATGAGCACAAACAGAATTTTTTAATAAACGCTCCCTATGCTGATGAAAAAAAATCCTGTTCTAGTCATGGCATTCTCACTAATTTCAGAATCAGCTAGTCTATGTAAAATATAAGCTGAGACACTTATAATACAGCTTAGCAAGTTATAGAAAGTCTGGTTAGCTCTCTGTATTTTTAATGTCTGCGTTTCCAGAGAAGCCTGAGAGATGACAAAGCCCTTGTAAGATTTTTTGACCTTCTAAATAGCAAAAGTCCTGTGAAGCATACAAGACAAACTGATGTTACAAAACAATCAGAACCAAACTATTGGGTTAACTTAATGCAAATGCTTTAGAATTCACTAATTAGATTCTAAATTTGGCCAAATACCAGTTCACAAAATAATATCTTTCCTGTCTCTTTCAATTTCAGATACTGTTGCGATTGTTATAGTGACTACATTCACTGCAATAATCATAGGATCATAGAGTCATAGAATCATTTGGGCTG
>NW_009624644.1:0-5026 GCF_000690535.1 Cariama cristata | reverse complement strand
ATAAAGTAAAATATAATAATAATAGTAATAGTAGTCATAGTAGTAATAACAAAAAGGGAGATAACAAAGAGAAAGGGAGGAATAAAACCCAAGAAAGACAAGTGATGCACAATACAATTGCTGACCACCCACTGACTGATGCCCAGCCTGCCCTCGAGCAGCAATCAGCGCCTCCTGGCCAACTCCCCCAGTTTCTATACTGGGCATGACGTCCTGTGATATGGAATATCCCTTTGGCTAGGTCGGGTCAGCTGTCCTGGCTGTGCTCCCTCCCAGCTTCTTGTATCCAAAGCTTGCTGACAGAGCATGGGAAACTGAAAAATCCTTAACTTAGGATAAGCTCTACTTAGCAACAACTAAAACATCAGTGTGTTATCAACATTATTCTCACGTTAAATCCAAAACATACTGTACCAACTACTAAGTAGAAAATTAACTCTCTCCCAGCCGAAACCAGGACAATATTAGAAGAAAAATTTTAGTTGGCCTTATCAGGAAGACTTTCTGCACATAGATTTACACTTTTTTTTCAAATCTTTTATTAGTTTTATGCAATCATTCTGACAGTGTTGGAAGAAAGAACAATAATAAAATACATGTTGGCAGTTGCAGCTAGCAGTCTGGAGTGATACAGAAAACAAAGATAAGGAAAGATTCTGAAAAAGTAGAAGCTTGCTTAGAGCATGTCTAGCCCGGTGTTCATAAAACCGAGATTACGTTGTTTATTTACAGTAGCTGTGTAAAGCTTATGTAAGCCATGAAATAATTAATAAAATGTGAGAGAATTAGTTCATGATCTTTGTGCCAAGCAGGCATTTATGTACCAGCTGGGGAAGCCAGTAGAATTCTTTAGAAAAATACAGTGGAGCTACAGTAAAGGAAAAGAGCAATAATTAATATTTTCTGCTGTCAGTTAATGTAGATTACGCTCTTTCAATCTCAAAGATTTCTCCAGGATTTCCGGTAAAATCAGAAGCAATTGGAATGCATTGTGGGAGGTGGGGAGCTCAGATACACGTTGCAATGATAAGCTATTTAAAATGAGAAATGTTTTTCTCTAAATGATAGTGGGAACTGAGCTTTCAAGGAGTTTTCTCCACACAGCATTACTACGCGGTGTTCCTTACCAAAAAATGTCCATGGAGTGTCTTCCAATCAGAGGTGCTCGGACATGTCCTGGTTCCATATGCCTTTTGTGAGGAATCGGGAATGATTCTGAAGTCTTCAGGAGGGAATGGAGTGGGAAATAAAGAGTTGTTCCTTGTGAGAGATGAAAAGTTTTTGACCAAACTTTTGCAGTACAGGAAGAACTTACACACTGCGGCTACAGAGATAAATTAATGGCATGTTTGAAAATCTGATGAGTTCTGGGTTTAAGGGAGCAAAAAGAAACTAATTTTAAATTTATGAAAGAGGCTACTTTGTATTTTCCCTGTGACTGTAGACTGAACTGGATGACAGAAGGAGTTTCTTCCTAGCTATTTGTTCCCATATCATATGTGATAGAACCGTTCATCTTCAATTATGTACTTGTCTGCCATAGCCCCATTGACAGGACTGAGATTCTTCTTGACATGAGTTTAAGTTTTAGTCCAAATTAGCAAAACATTTCAGTATATGCTTAAGTCCCAGTGAAGTCATGGGTTATTGAATTTAATTACTAAAACATACATCTTTGTGTAAGAAATACTTAAAGAAAGGAACTATGTCATCATTTTGTTTAAAACTGGATGTAAATCATTTCATTGATATTTTAACTCTATAAAGGTAGAATTTTAACTATACAAACTCTGAGGGACAGTGGAAGATATCTCAGCCCTTCTTGAAAAAAGCTTTTCCTTGAGTCTAATTCACAGTTTTGTGATTGTCATCAGTTCATATCAGACAACAAAACCTTGCTGATGTTAATCCATGATATAAAGCCATTATTATCATATCAGAAGTGTAAGTTGCTCTCAGAATTCGCTGTTTATATACTGAGATTATATGTATAGAGAATTATGGTTGATTATTCTAAATGTAGTCACTACTGTAATTTTTTTTGTATTTATGTGGTGTAAGTGAGAAATAGAGGAAGCAATATACAGATGTATGTACTTTATGTTTTGGCAACTTCTATTAAAAATAGGTACCTCTTCAGGTTAGGATAATCAGAGGGATACTCGTTAGTGAGAAGTAAAAGGATAAATGTGACTTTGTTTTCACTGAAGCTAGAGGAAAGCTAGGCAAAAAATTATAACAATGAACATCTTGCAGGTGAGGCAACTTCTTAAAGTTAAAAAAATGTTGCAATGGCAGTTAATTTCTTTCTTTCATTCCACTTTTTAATTCATTTCATAACATGGTGACCTTTTTATTTTTCTATCTGTTAGATTTTTATTAGTTTGTTTATTTAATCATAGTGTAAGGGATATCCATGTACCAAGTGCCATGAAATCAGTTCTTTAAAGACAGTTGTTGGTTTAAAAGTATCTTAAGTAAGATAAAACTATAACAAATCTAGTGAATGGAGTGGAGGGTGTGTTGCAGAATGAGGGAGTATTCATAAGCACAAACACATCAACTGTTTCTAGTGAAGAAGGGCCTTTAGAGATGAAGATAAAAATTTATCAATCCAAAGTTGAGGGGTAGTTTGTATAGCACAGTTTGGTACCAAGAAAAAGAAAAAAAAAAAGAATGGCAAGTTAAACCTTCCCTGATACCAGAGGAGAAATTTTCTTTATCCTATTCCCTTCCCACTCCCTCTAGTGTGTGTGTGTGTGTGTAAATTAATTTAGAGTATAACTGTACAAGTTAATTGATAGTTAAATAACTGATTTTATGAGAAACGAGCTCTACAAAGCAGATAAAACACAACACTTCCACTATTCAATTTTATCTCATCAGCACAGAAGTGCAGATGGTCACCCACCCAATGCACAAAGTCTCGTGCAGGAAAGAGGCATTTTGCAAAATAGAAGTAGCTTCGAACACAGATGCTGTTAAAACAAATAATATACAGTAAAAGGAATGTGGCTGCAGTCCTCAAATAAATCGCATATATGTGCTCAGACCTCCAAAATGTTGATTGCACAAAGATTGTCATTGCCAAAAAAAAAAAATGTATCAATGTGATGATACAGGAGATAAGTGCCTTGATAGTTAATAGCATGAAGCTTTTGTTTTGAAGCTTTTTACCCAGAATTCAAGGAAAAAAAAAAAGAATATTTCATTGTTGATCCTGAGTTAGATATTTACTCCTAGAGTTTCAGATGCAAAAGTCTCAACACAGAAATTAAAGTAGTGATTCTCTTTAGGAGTTACTGGTAGGGTGACATAGTATTTCAAGGCCGCTAAGGTCATTGAGCAGCAATCATCCATGGAGTGTATATAATCCAACATAATTACTTTTCTTGACTATAGGGAATGGTCACTGGTAAAACTTGTTCATTTCCATCTCTATAACTCTGTTTCTGGTTATTGAAAATTAAAAGCATTGCTTATTATAGTTCTAAAAAATAATTTCTATATTGCTTACAATTTTGACCATATTTATATATGCTTCTGCCATCAAAAACACTGATTTGTCATTAGTACTTTTGGGAAGACCTTACATTGCCACAAAATGGTTGCTAACCTCCTCCCTAAGTGCAAAAAACCAGACCCATCACGAAAGGGACTTGATTGCAGAATCTGTTCACAGGCAATTTTACATTCTCTCTTCTGAGAGAGTGGCAGCATTGCTTGTGAATTTCAATTGTGGACATTAAACTATTCTGCTAAATTTCTGTGTCTTTCAATACTAAGTTTTTAAAGGATTGTTGCATCATGGATTTTTATTAAGAAAATCAGTCTGGAAAATCAGCGATACCACATCTATTTATGCTTTTGTCCTCATTTTAACTTTCTTATTGACTGCCTTTTTATGTGTTTGTCTGACTTGGGATTTGAGAATTGATCAATGATTACAGAACATTCGCAATAATAAAAATAATATCTTGATTTATGAACGTGTTTCAAAGGAAAACATTCAAAAATACTTAAAAAGCTAGCCAGGGAGCCTTTTTATGGGCTTTACGCTGTGTGTGTCTTTCATATGGATTCAGAAAGCTACTGAATTAGTTAGGCTGGAATTTCCAGACTAGTTGGCTCTGTTACCACCCATCAATGGCAGTGACAGCTGCTATCATTGCAGATCTGCTTTTATGCACAGAAAGAGAAGTGTAATTTCCCTTCTCACTTTCCAAGCTGGAACCTACATACTATTATCTTCTTAATTCCTTTATGCTCTTCTCCCTCTCCCTCAAAGACCTTCCCTCATTCCTGCAGGAGCCCAAAGTGATCCCTTAATTGCTTTAAGGAGCATCTAGTCTAAGCTGTAGTGTAGTCATCTCGATACAAGCAGAGCTAAAAGCCATTGTATTTTCCACCTGGTACAAGCATGCCACATTGATCTGATTGCTACACCTCGCCTGAGGAACTGGTCTTTTTAGGTAATAAAGATTTTGTTCCAGGTCATACAACTAGGATGATGCAAACACGTTATGAGCAAATTTCCTTACAAGAATCTCTCTTCTATGTAAATGTTAATATATGTGGAACTTATTACCATCTTTGAACTTGGCATGATTACCATTTTCACAGCCTGTCTTCTTAGTGTCATTATCTTTAAATATCAGAAGCTACTAAGACATTTTCCTTTATATTTTGCTTACTACTGCTGTAATCCTTTCCTCCCCCCCAAAAAAAGCATTTTGGGATTCTAAATCTATCCATGAATACTGCTTTCTTCAGTACTGAAATATTTCTTTGGTCACATCCCATTAAGTACTGATATTGCCTTCGTCTCACTTTCAGGCAACAAGGCTGCAAGCCTGCACCACTGAATGGTGGTGTTTTTGTTTTGTTTTATTTCTGAGTGTATTCTAAACGATGTATTTGATCTATTCTGACATCTACTTTGGAAAGAAGTGCTCATTTCTTTTCACCAACTATACATATAGTCTCAGTAAGCATCTTGGACATCTACGTATGTAAAGTTGGAGGG